>NW_006434840.1:391839-403231 GCF_000325575.1 Pteropus alecto
TCCTTTTCTCCGCATCCTCTCCGACATTTGTTATTACTTGTCCTGTTGATTATAGCTATTCTAACAGGTGTGAGATGGTATCTCATTGTGGTTTTGATTTGCATTTCCCTAATAGCTTGTGATGTTGAGCATCTTTTCATATGTTTGTTGGCCATTTGTATTCTTCTTTGGAGAAGTGTCTGTTCATATCCTCATTTTTGGATTCTAGTTTCTTTTTGCTGTTCTAATTGTTTTTTTTCCTGCTCCCTTGTCTTCCAAATTGCTGATTCAATTCTCTGCATAATCTAATCTAATGTTGATTTCCCCTAATGTCTTCTTTATTTCAGTTATTTTATTCTTTATTTCTGACTGGTACTTTATATTTTTTATCTCCATTTTTATGTTTCCTTTCTCTTTGTTGAAGTTCTCACTGAGACCAATGAGCATCCTTATAATCAGTGTTTCAAACTCTGCATCTGGGCCTTTTGAGCCATGCTTCTCTTGCTCAGGCCCGCTTCCACTTCTGGAAGTGTACTTTTTTTCCTAATAAAACTTTTCTTTTCTACTGTAAAATATATATATATATATATAAACTCTGCATCTGTTAGGTTGCTTGTTTCCATTTTGTTTATTTATTTTTCTGGAGCATTGTTCTGTTTTTTTCATTTGGGACATGTTTCTTTATCTCATCACTTTGGCTGCCTCCCTGTGTTTATTTCTATGTGTTAGGTAGGGCTGCTCTATCTCTTGGTCTTAGTAGAGTGGCCTTATGTGGTAGGTGTGCTGTGGGGCCCAGTAGCACAATCTCCATGATCATCTGTGCTGAGTGCTGCACGTGTGTACCTTGTGTGTGTTGCGTGTGCCCTCCTTTTCTGGTTGAGCCTTGATTGATTTTGGCATGTCAAAGGGAAAGATTGAACCTCAAGCTGATCAGTTATGAGGAATGGCTATGACTACAGTGGAGGAGCTGTTGTGCACAGCCTGACACTATAGAACAGGATTTCCTTTAGCAGTGCTCATTGTCACTTGTGATGGGAATAGAGGTGCCTGGGAGAGGTTAATCTGTGAACTGAGGCCGGCTACTGCTATTACCAGGCTTGGGGCTGCTTAGCAAGAGGTACAGGGCCTGTCAAGGCCAGCTGCTGACTGTTTAGGGTTTACAAATCTTTGTGAGATTTTAGGAAAGTGTACAGCATGAGCCAAGACAGGCTGTTTGTATGAAAAAAAAAAAAAAACACTGGAAGCGGCTTCTTTGTGCCTTCAAGTTGGTGGAGAGGGGTCTCAGGGACTCACCAGGGCAAGGTGACCAGTGTTAGCCAGGCTGATGGAGACTTAGATATGGCAACTGCCTATGTCTGCACACTGGGAGGAGGGAGGATTCAACAAAGAAACAATGGATTCTGCCAGCACTTCTATCTGGGAGAAAGCTGCCCCTACAGCTCTCGCCCTGAAGCCAGACATTTTAGTTCCTCCTCCTGTCTCCTTGGGGCCTTTTAAGCTGCTGTTTTAGGGCTGGAGCTCAGAGTGAGTGAGTCTGTTAGTGAGTAAATCTATGTACTTGCCCTTAAAGAGGAATATCTGCACCCACTGCCCTCTGTCTCACTCAGCCACAACCTTTGCTAGTTTTCATAGCAAGATGTTATGGGGATTTCTCTTCCCAGCAATGGAACCCTGGGCTGGGGAACCTTGTGTGGGGCTGGGACCCCTCACTCCTTGGGGGTCCTCCTCAACCAATAGAGCCCTCTTGATTCTCAACCACCACACCACATGTGGATGTGGGACCATCTTACTGGTCCATGTCTCCACTTCTTTTACCAATCTTGAAGTGGCTTTTTCTGTATAGCCTTAGTTATAGGACTTCTGTTCAACTAGACTTCAGTCAGTTCTCAATGATAGTTGTTGTGTAGTTTAATTGTAATTTTCACGTGGTGAAGAGAGGGGACAAGCACAGCATTTACCTATACCACCATCTTGACCAGAAGCCTCATCCAAATTTTCAATGATACTTTGTATTAGTTTCCTAGTGCTGCTGTAGCAAATGAGCACAAATTAAGTGGCTTTAAACAACACAGATTTATTATCTCACAGTTCTAAAGATGAGGAGTAAAAACATGGCTAATAATAGGCTAAAATCAAGGTTTTGGCATGGCTGCATTACTTTTGGAGGCACTAGGGTAAAATCCATTTCCTTGGCTTTTTCAGTTTCTATAGGCCACCTACTTGCTTTGGTTTATGGACTCTCTCCATTTCAAAGTCAGTATCGTAGTGTTTTTAAATGTCCCTCTGAATCCTCTGCTTCTTTTTTCCACAAGTAAGGACCCTGCATTTACATTAGGCCCAGCCAAATATAATATATGTTAATTTCTTAGTCTCTGATTAGCAGCCTTAATTCTATATGAAACCTTAATTCCCTTTGCCATGTAACATATTTACAATCCCAGGAATAAAGAAGTGGACATCTTTGAGGAGCCATTATTTTGCCTACTACACACCATGTTCTTACTTCTTAATCATTTCTGATTCCCTAACCATGTTTTACATGTTCGATCTAGGGGAAGGGGCATCATGACTTGGGTACCCCATATCAGTACTTTCTAATAAAGTTGGCAATTCTCCTTCCTCCAAAGGGGAGTCATACCCTAATCTCATAGCCATTGATATCTGTCTAAAGAGGTCATTGCTCCCCTACTCCCAAGTTCCAGATTGAGGAAAAGAAGTGTCAAGGAAAGCAAAGAGAACTACAGCAAAGAATATTGAGAAATTGGAGAAGGAGAAAGAGCTTTTAGTTGCTTAATCATTTTCTCCAGTGTTTTAATTCATTCTTTATGGCTATTCAATAAACTCTTTTAAAATTTCCTTAATAATATTTATCTCATAGATACTGATCTGTTTTGGGTGCTCTAAAAGTCCCTGAAATTTTAGAATGTGGCCACCACAAAAGAGCTTTCCTATGACAACTGCAAAGCAGCATTTTTATTTTTTTTAGATTTAACTTACACATATTGTGAAATAATTATCACAATAAGTTTAGTTGGCATCCATCATCTCATATGCATACAATAAAAAGAGAAAGCAGAAAAGTTTCTTTGTAATGAGAACTCTTAGGATTTACTTCAACAATTTTCATATATATCACACAGCAGTGTTAACTATTGTCATGTTGTACATTACATCCCTAGTACTTATTTATTGTGTAACTGGAAGTTTGTACCTTTGACTGCTTTTCTCTAATTCCCTTTAGAGTTTTTATAAGTATACCAATTCTAAACATGACAAAGTGAAATAAGCAAAGACAATTGCCTGCTAACAACATTTTGGGCTTCCCATATTTTCCACCGTTAAAGCTGATAGCAAATAAGGTGAGACTTTCAAGCCAATATTACCTATTTTGCTAAATGATAACACTTATTTGCAATGAATTTTGAATTATACTTAGTAACTCAATACTGCTAAGCCAAAGTAATCAAATGAAGACTTTTAACAGTGTTTTACCTGATCAAATGTGGCCACAATTCCTCCAGGTATTTTACTCAGGGGAAGAGCTCACTTGAGAAAACCTATCCTCATTGCCAAATTGTTGGGGGAAACTGTTTGGGTTGAAACCCAAAGGGACATGCCAACTTATAAATATAAAATTTTCTAAATTTATTACTAAGCAAAACAAATACCTTAAATACATGTAAGTAGGTAGCAAATGATTACAAAGTTGTAGTTGATTTTCAGCTCTATTTATATGGAATTAAGACTACATTTGTTTTATATCCTACTTTTGTAAACAATAAACACATTCAATTATGTCAGTAGTAACATTGAGTTTACTCTACATCCTGGTTTTCATAAATCATTATCAGGCTTTCTCTAGTTTCTATTTCATAATTTTTTATCAGGCCTACCATGACATTTTATTTTTCATAATTCTTTATCAGTACCTCCTATGGTCACCCCTGGTTATGTATCTAGCACATAGGATTAGTCACAGCCTTCAGCACTCCTAAGTAAGATTAGATAATGTTCAGTTTCCTCCCACCTTTCACCAAGAAATGAGGGAGCAATATAGAGTGTGTGTTGTAAAATGTGGGTAGTATAGATTAGAGATCAATTAGGCTCCTTTCTAATACTAGGAAAGTGTCCACAAAAGCAAATTAGGTAGCCCAGCTTCAAATTTCTGAGAATAAAATATCTGGATACACCTCCAACATCCTAAATCATGTGCAGGTGAGCAGATTTCTATACCCAGAGTGGCAAGGCTAGAACAACATTATCAGTACTTGAATTAAATGGTTTCTATATAATAGAGATTGAAAGTTTATGAGGAAGAAATCTACTTTATGTGAGTATCATTATATCTATAATCTCCCCAAAAGAAATTATTTCCTTGAAGTCACTTCATTTAAAAATAAAAGCATTACTCTTTTTAAATACCTAAATTACTTGGGAAGAGTAACATACTCCACCATCAAAATTTTTCTGAGTGAATTTTTAAGTTATTTTCCCTTTGAAAACTAGAGAACTAGGAATCTCAAAGTGAGAAGAGATGCTATATAGGAAACAAATGGATACAGGAAGAGAATGTAAAAGTAATAAGTGAAGAGGGGCTCATTCTAATAAAAGCTATAAAGTTTGCTAATTTAGTCAGTACTAGACTCAGCTAAAATTACCAGATTTGAAGTTGCTATGATTTACCTGTTCATAGCATTCTAGGCTTAAAATTATTTTATTTAGGAACTTTGAAGGCATTGCCAGTGCAGCTAGACAGTGTTGCTTAGAAGTCTGATACCATTCTCATTCCTGTAAATTAAAATATATAAAGCAAATGTACCTTCACACATCATTTTAAATGTAGATGCAAAGGTCTTTTTCATGAATGTTGATCAGCTGATTAGATTTTTCTGTTACCTTTCCTGTCTAAACAAATTTATTTATTTATTTAAATGGAGTAATAATATAGCAATGTTGAAATAATCTAGGTGCAAAATCATTCCATATTTTGACGACTTCTAAAATATTTTATAATTGTATTATTCACAACTAATTTATTAGATATTTTAAAGCAATTTGCTATTTCTAACTCTCAAATTAGCTTGATAAAAACAATCACTTTTTGCATGCATATTTCATCAGTACATGTACTATTTGTCTATAATTATTTTTCATTTTTTCCAGCTTTATCAAGGTATAATTGACAAAAATGTATATATTTAAGGTTTACAACATGACGTTTTCATATATGTATTCATTGTGAAATGATTACCATGATCAATCTAATTAAAACATCCATCATTTCTCATAGCTACCTTTTCCTATGTGAAGAACATTTAAGATCAACTCTCAGCAAATTTCAGGTATACAATACAGTATTATTAACTGTAAGCACCATTTGGTATATTAGATCTCCAAAATTTAATCATTCTATATAACTGAAAATGTGTACCCATCAACCAAAATTCTCCATTTGCCCTACCACCCAGCCCCCTGGTAACCACCATTCTATTCTCTGATAGTATGAGTTTGATGTTATAGATTGCACGTATAAGTGAGATCATGAAGTATTTGTCACTCTGTGCCTGGATTATTTCACTTAGCATAATGCCCTCAGTGATACCCGTGGTGTTACAAATGATAGGATTTTCTTTTTGAAGGTTGAATAATATTCATGGTACGAGTATACCACTTTATTCTTTGACAGAGACAAGTTAATTCAATATCTTGGCTATTGCGAATAATGCCTCAATGAACATGAGAGAGCAGATATCTCTTCAAGGTAGTGGTTTAATTTCTATTGAATATATACCCAGAAATGAGATCGCTGAATCATCTCGTATTTCTATTTAAAATTTTTTGAGGAACCTCCATACCTTTTTTCCATATGGTTGTACCAATTTGTATAATCACAATCAATATACCAGGCTCCCTTTCCTTCACATCCTGAACAATACTCGTTATCTTTTTTTTTCCTGGCTTTATTGAAATATAATGGACAATAAGTTGCTCATATTTACATTGTACAATTCAATGAGTTTTTTTTTCAATTATAGTTGGCATACAATAATATATTAGTTTCAGTCATACAGCCTAGTGATTAGAGATCTATATAACTCACAAAGTGATCACCCCACTAAACCTAGTACTCCTCTTCCCCCTAATATATTAATTACATCATTAACTATTTTCCTTATGCTATACTTTATATCTCCATGTCTATTTTGTAACTATCCATTTGTACTTCTTAAACCTTTTACCTTTTTTTTGCCATTTCCCCACTGATCCCCCATTTAGTAGCCCTCAAAATATTCTCTGTATCTCTGAGTTTATTTCTGATTTTTTTGTAGTCGATTTTATTCATTGTGGTTTTAATTTGCATTTTCTGATTAGTGACCTTGAGCATCTTTTCATATGTCTATTGGCCATCTGTATTTCTTCATTGGAGAAGTATCTGTTCATGTCTTTCACACGTTTTTAAATTTGATTGTTTGGTTTTTTTGTTGTTGTTGAGTTGTGTGAGTTCTTTATATGTTTTGGATATGAATCCCTTATCAAATATATCACTAGTGAATATCTTCTCCCAGTCATTCGGTTGTCTTGTTTAGTTGATGGTCTTTTGTTGTACAAAATCTTTTTAGTTTGATATAATCCCATTTGTTTATTTTTTTCTTTTGTTTCCTTGCCCAGGGAGATATATCTGAAAAGAATTACTGTTAGTAATAATAGAGAGTTTACTGCCTATGTTTTCTTCTAGAAGTTTTATGGTTTTGCATCTTACATTTAAGTCTCTAATCCATTTTGAGTCTATTCTTGATTATCGTGTAAGAAGGTAGTCCAGCTTCTTTATCTGTCCAATTTTCCCAACATCATTTATCGAAGAGACTGTCTTTACCCCATTGTATATTGTTCCTAGTTATTTTATTCTTTTTGTTGCAATTGCAAAAGGAATTATTTTTTCTACTTATTTTTCTGACAATTCATTATCGGAGTATAGGAACACTATGGATCTTTGAACATTGATTTTGTATCCAGAAGCTTTACTGTATTTGCTTATTGTTTCTAGTAGTGTTCTTGTGGAGTCTTTAGGGTTTTCTATATAGAGAATCATGTCATTAGCAAATAGTGACAGTTTGACTTCTTTGTTTCCTATTTGGATGCCTTTTATATCTTTCTCTTGCCTGATTGCAATTGCTAGGACCCCCCAATGTTATATTGAATAAAGGTGGCGATAGTGGACCACCTTGTCATGTTCCTGATCTTAGAGGGAGGATTTTAGTTTTTCACCATTAAGTGTAATGTTGGCTGAGGGTTTGTCATATATGGCCTTTATTATGTTAAGGTACTTTCCTCCTATACCAATTTTGTTAAATGTTTTGATCATAAATGGATGCTGCATCTTGTTGAAGGCTTTTTCTACATCTATTGATATGATCATATGATTCTTACTTTTAATTTGTTTATGTGGTGTATCACATTAATTGATTTGCGTATGTTAAAACATCCCTGTGCCCCTGGGATAAAACCTACTTGATTATGGTGTATACTCTTTTTAATATGTTGTTGTATTCTATTTGCTAGTGTTTTGTTTAGAGTTTTTACATATGCATTCATGAGGGATATTGGTGTATAGTTTTCTTTTTTGTGTGTGTGTGTTATCTTCACCAGAATTTGGTATCACAGTAATGTTGGCCTCATAAAATGAGTTAGGATGTATTGCCTTTTATTTTTTATTTTTTTGACATGTTTGAGAAGAACAGATATTAAATATTTTTTTAATGTTCAGTGTTACTCACCGGTGAAGCCATCTGGTCCTGGACTTTTACTTTTTGGTAGGTTCTTGATGCTTGTTTCAATTTTCTCACTGTCGATCGGTCTATTTATATTTTCCAGTTAGTAATTCAGCCAAGGAAGTTTGTATATTTCTAAAAACTTGTCCATTTCTTTTAGATTATTCAATTTGATGTTATATAATTTTTTATAGAATCCTGGTATAATTCTTTTTATTTGGCTGGCATCTGTCTTCACTTCTCTTTTATTCTTCATTTTGTTTATTTGTCCTTTTCTTTCTTCCTTAGTGAGTCTAACCAAGGGTTTGTTAATTTTATTAATCTTTTCATAGAACCAGCTCTTTGTTTCATTATTTTTTTCATTGTCTTTTTTTCTCAACTTCATTTAATTCTGCTCTAATTTTGATTATTTCTTTACTTCTGACTTTGGACTTCATTTGTTCTTCTTTTTCTAGTTTTTAAAAATATAATGTTAGGTTATTTATGTGGGATCTTTCTTATTTTTTGAGATAGGACTGTAGTGATGTAAACATTCCTCTTATTACCATTCTTGCTGTGTCCCAAAAGTTTTGATATATTGTACTGTCATTCTCATTTGTTTCTATATATTTCTTGATCTATCCTTTTATTTCTTCTATGACCCAGTTTTTCTTTAGTACCTTGTTGTTTAATCTCCACATATTTGTGGTTCTACTCATTTTGTTTTTACAGTTGATCTTCAATTTCATAGCATTGTGGTTAGAGAATATGCTTGGTATGATTTCAATCTTTTTAAATTTGTTGAAGCCTATTTTGTGCCCCCAAATATGATCTATCTTTGAAAATGTTCCACGTGAACTAAAGAAGAATGTATAATCTGGTGTTTTGGAATGAAAGGCTCTATAAATGTCAGTTTTGTCCAGTTGGTCTAATGTATCATTTAAGAATGTCATTTCCTTATTGATTTTCTGTTTGGATTACTTGTCTATAGCTGACTATATTATCAGTTTATTGTCAGTTTCTCCCTTTAGATCTATTAGTAGTTGCTTTGTATATTTTGGTGCTCCCTGATTGGGAGCAGAAACATTGATAAGTGTTATATTGTTTTGATGTATGGTCTCCTTTATTATTTTGAAGTGTCCATCATTGTCTCTTGTTACCTTTTTTTAATCTTGAAGTCTATTTCTTCAGATATAAGCATGACTATTCCTGCATTCCTCTGTATGCCATTTCCTTAGAGTATAGTTTTCCACCTTTTACTTTGAATCTACATTTGTCCTTGTAGGTGAGATGTGTCTCTTGAAGGCAGCATATGGTTGGGTTTTGTTTTTTGGTCAACTCTGCTACTCTGTCCTTTTTTATTGGTGAGTTCAGTCCATTTAAATTTAAGGTCATAGGTCAATATCGAAATATGACGTTTTCCTATTTTATCATTGTTTTCTGGTAGCTCGGTGTCTCCATTGTTTCTTTGCCTTTGTGTTTGTTTGTTTTTTTTTTTTTTAGTTTGATGGTATTCTATGATTTTTTTCTTTGTTCACTCTTTTCTTGTGTTTCGTATCTCAGTTCTTGACTATTTTGTTGTTGTTGTTGTGGTTACCATTCAGTTTATGTAAAAGTGTGTTTCATATATACAGTAGTCATTTTTCTTCTTTGTGGGTCATATCTCCATTCTCCTTTGCAGATTAAGACTTTTCCCCATCCTCATTTTAGTTTTCGTGTCACAAATTATCACTATTTATGATATGAGTTTATTTCTGAGTTGCGGTAGCTATTATTTTCTTCTCCTTTTAAAGTGTTTTTACTTCCTTTAAGCATGATGTAATATTAAAGTTTATAGTATCCTATTCTCTTTTTAAAATAAAAAAAATTAATGTAATTTAATTTTTTAAATAATTATTTTATTTTTTATGGTGACATTGGTTAATAAAATCCAATAAGTTTCAGCTGTACACTTTAACAGCAAGGCATATATATATTTACATTGTGTATGAATAAGGGTTTCAACTTCCTGTTTCTGTCAAGTCACCTTTCTTATAGTTCTGTACCTTTCTTTTATCGTTTTGTTTCAGGTACAGTAACTCCCTTCAATATTTCCTGTAATGCATGCATTGTGGTAGAAAATCCCTCAGCTTCTGTATGTATGAAAAGGTCTTTATTTTTCCTTCATATCTAAAGAAATTTCCTCAATATATTATTCTCAGCTGGTAATTTCTCTCATTCAATAGTTTCAGTATTTGTTTCCACTCCCTCCTAGCTTGTAAAGTTTCTACTTAAAAATACAATGGTAATCTAATGGGTTTTTCTTTATAGGTTACTGTATTCTTTTCCCTAGCTGCCTTGAGAATTTTTTCTTTGTCATAAATTTTTGACAGTTATAATATTATGTGCCTTGGAAAAGGCCTTTTTGACATGAGATAATTGGATATTCTGTTTGTTTCTTGGATTTGAGGATCCAGTTCTCTCCATAGGTTTGGGAAGTTCTCTTTTTCCATTTGCATCTTTTCCAGATTTCCTTCTTTAGGATCACTAATTCTTCCTTCCTTCTGGTCAGCTCTATTTTCTAAGCATGTTGTTTCATTCTTCATGTCTTTTAGTGAACTTTTCTTCTCCACAAGTTCTATTTAATTCTTTTTAAATTTTCAATTTCTTTGGTATAGGATTCCTGTTTGTTGATTTTGTTTCTGAGTTCTTCAAACTATTGGTCAGAATTGTTTTGCATCTTCTGAGTTTTTTTTATAAGGGCCATCTTGAATTCTCTGTCATTTAAATCTCATATTTCTATGTCTTTAAGCTTATTTTTCTGGAGATTTTTCACTTTCTTTTTGAGCTTCCTTGTCAACCTAGTTGTTAATGTTGTTTGATAGACTATTTCTCCACCTGGGTATTAACGGAAGTGTACTCTGCTTTAATTTTTACAAGAAAATTTATTATATAGTGATCTCTCTTTAGCAGGTTTATAAAGGGTGTTTTTCTTTTGATTTCCAGTAGGTGGCACCCGAGCTTCTTGGATTTCTGCTTTGAGGTGTGTGCCTCCTCTGTGACCAGGTTACCTTTGTTCCAGGGCTCCATCCCTGTAGGAGGATGCAATGGGCAGTGAGGGTCAGAGCCTCTGAAAAGGTCCCGAAACCCCAGTACTACCCTTATTGTGAGATGCAATGCTCTACTGCTTCCTTCTGAATTAGCCTTTCTGGATGGTGGTGGGGTTGATTGGGAGAGGCCTGCAGTGTGTGTAGCTGTTTCCCTTCTGGTTATGCTGTCGCCACCCTCCCACCCCCTCCGCCAAGTTTCAGCTGTCTTGCCTCTGTGTCTGTCTCTGGTACCAGCTGCAGAGTATGTTTCAGTAGTTTGCGCGAATTCCCTTGGGGCTCAGTGCTAGCTCTGGGAGGATACTGGAGTGAGGGGAAGGGTGTGCTCTGGGACAATGGGAGGTGGCAGCCCGGCTCTGTGCCTCAGCCTCCCATCGGGCAATAGCAGTTGCTAAGATACAGTTATCGTCCATCTGCACTCAGTCTCTGCCCTACTCTCTGCCCTGATCAATGGGCTCCACTGCGAAAAATATGCTGATCACTCAGGCAGGACTGTTTAGAGCTTAAAAGTGCCAAGAAGCTGCTACATAATTCTTCCCTCTCCCTTATCGTGCAGGCAGCTCTGGCTGCTTATTTTAG
>NW_006434840.1:403243-410227 GCF_000325575.1 Pteropus alecto
TTTCCACCTCTGACTTACATGATTAGCCCACCTTCAGATGCTCTGAGTGCAGATCTTTCAGATATGCTTGTGTGCAGGTTAGGTTTATTTGTTGAACTGTAAGTGTTAAGATCATCGTAATTCTAAGGAGAGAGATCAGGGGAGATCCCTCACGCTGCCATGCTTCTGACATCACTCTGCCACTGAAATTTTGATAGCTATTGCATTAGGTCTATTGATTGCTTCAGGTAATATGGACATGTTAACAGTGATAATTGTTCCAATCAATGAACATGGAATATTTGTCCATTACTTTGTGTCTTTTCAAATTTGTTTCAACAATATCTTTTAGTTTTCAGTGTACAAGTTTTTAACCTCTTTCATTAAGTTTATTCCATGTATTTTATACATTTTTGCAATTATAATTGCAATATTTGTTTTCATTTCTCATTCTGATACTTCATTGTTAATGTAGAAACCCAACAAATTTTTATATATTGATTTTATATTGTACAACTTTACCATATTTGTTTATTATGTCTAATAGTTTTCCGGTAGAATCTTTAGAATTTTCTGTACATAAAATCATGTCATCTAGTAATAGTTCTAGTTTTACTTTTTTATTTCCAATGTGTTTTCTTTTTAATGTTTTTATTTAAGTATAGTTGGTATACAATCTTATATTGGTTGTATTAGTTTCAGGTACAATATAGTAATTTGACAGTTTTCTATCTTACAATGTGACCACCCCACTATTTCTAGTTCTATTTGTCACCATGTAAACTTATCATAATATTGTTGACTATATTCCCCTTTTCCTTATCACCAATCCCCACCCCCTCCCTTCTGGTAAACATCCTTTTGGACCATTTATATGAGTCTATTTTTGTTTGTTTGTTTTGTTTTGTTTTTAGATTCCACATATAAGTGAAACCATACAGTATTTTTCTTTCTCTGCCTGATTTCTTTCACTTAGAATAATACTCTCTAGGTCTATTCATGTTGTCACAAATGGCAAGATTTCATCCTTTTTTATTGCTGCATAATATTCCATTATGTGTGTGTGTGTGTGTGTGTGTGTAACTAGAAAGCGTAGTAGTTTTTACTATTTACTATTAGTTTCACACTGAAAAATATTTAGTACTATATATATAATTTCTTTTTTATCTATTCACCTATCAACGGACATCTGGGTTGCTTCCATTTCTTGGCTATTGTAAATAATGCTGCATGAACATAGAGGTGCATATATCTTTTCTAATTAGTGCTCTTATTTTCTTGGATCAATATCCAGAAGTGGAATTGCTTGGTCATATGGTATATCTATTTTTAGTTTGTTGAGGAATTTCCGTAGTTTTCCACATCCTCACCAGCATGTTATTTGTTGATTTTTTGATAATAGTCATTCTGAGTGGTGTGCGGTGGTATCTCATTACGGTTTTGATTTGCATTTCCCCGATTATTATTGATGTTGAGCATCTTTTAATATGTCTGTTGGCCATCTGTATGTCCTCTTTGGAGAAATACCTTTGGAGAAATGTCTTTTCGTGACCTCTGCTCATTTTTTGATCAGATTTTTGTTGTTGTTATTGAGTTTTATGAGTTTTTTGTATATATTTTGAATATCATCCCCTTATCAGATCTATCATTTATGAATATATTCTACTATTCAGTATGTCCCTTTTTGTTTTGTTGAAGGTTTCCTTCTCTGTGTAGAAGCTTTTTAGTTTGATGTAGTCCCTCTTCCTTTCCATTTGTATGTCTTTTATTTCTTTTCCTTACCTAACTTCTTTGGCTAGAGTTTTTAGTACTTTGTGGAACAAAAATGGTGAGAATGGGCATCTTTGTCTTGTTTCTGATCTTGACAGAAAATATTTCAGTTATTCACTATTGAGTATAACATTAGCTGTGTGTTTTTTATATATGGCCTTTACTATGTTGGAATACTTTCCTTCTATACCCATTTTATTGAGAGTTTTGACCATAAATGAATGTTGAATTTTGCCACATGCTTTTTCTGCATGTATTGAGATGATCATATGATCTGTATCTCTCATTTTATTAATATAGTATATCACATTGTTCGATTTGGAGATGTTGAACCATCCTTTTATCCCTAGAGCAAATCTCATTTGATCGTGGTGTATGATTCTTTTAATGTATTCAATTTGCTAGTATTGAGGATTTTGCATCTGTGTTCAAAGTTATTGGCTTATAAATTTTTATTTTGGAGGAAGGAGGTATATCCTTGCCTGGTTTTGGTTTCAGGGTAAAATTGGCCTCGTAAAATGAGTTAGGCAGAATTCCCTGCACTTCAGTTTTTGGAAGAGGTTGAGAAGGACAGATATTAAATATTTTTGAATGTTTGGTAGAATTCTTCAGTGAAGCCACTTTGTTCTGGAATTTTGTTTTTTAGGAAGTTATTGATTACTGTTTCAACTTCCTTACTAGTAATTTGTCGATTCGTGTTTTTTAATTGTTCATAATTCAGTATAGGAAGGTTGTATACTTCTAGAAATTTTACTATTCTTTCTGGTTATCCAATGTGGTGGTATATAGCCTTTCATAGTACTCTTGTATGAACCTTTGTACTTCTGTGGTATCTGTTGTAATTTCTCTTTCCTTTCTGATTTCAAGTCCTTTCTTTTTCCTTAGTGAGTCTACATAAAGGTTTATCAATTGTGTTTATCTTTTCAAATAACCAGTTCTTCATCTTTTAAACTTTTTCCGTTGACTTTTTGTCTCTAGTTCATTTATTTCTGCTCTAATTTTTATTATTTCCTTCCTTCTGGTGACTTTGTGCTTTATTTCTTCTTCTATTTCTAGTTCCTTAAGTTGTAATTTTAGATTGTTTATTTGAAGTATTTCTTCTTTCTTGAGGTAGGTCTATATTGCTATAAACTTTCTTTTTAGCACTACTTTTGCTGAGTCCAAAGATTTTAATCTTAAATTTATTGAGATTTGTTTCATGTACCAACTTATGGTCTACCCTAGAGAATAGTCCACGTGCACTTGAGAAAAAATATGCATTCTGTCATTTTTGGATGGAAAGTTCTGTATCTATTAAGGTCATCTGTTCTAATGTGTCATTTAAGGGAGTCTTATTGACTGTATTATCTATCAATTGGTATGTGTTGCTAATGTATTCTACTCTTATTGTACTGCTGTTTATTTATCCTTTTAAGCCTGTTAATAACTGCTTTATATATTTTGGTTGGACATATATTAATAAGTGTTATGCCTTCTTGATTTGTCCCCTTTATTATTATAAAAGGCCCATCTTTATCTTTTGCTACCTTTTATTTATCTTGAAATCTATTTTGTCTGATATAAGTATGACTACTCCTACTGTTTTCTAGATACCATTTGTTTAGAGTATCATTTTCCATCTGTTTACTTTGAGGATATTTTTGTCATTGGCACTGAGATTGGTATCCAGAAGGAAGCATGTGGTTGGGTCTTGCTTTTTTTTTTTTTAATCCATGCAGAAACTATGTGCCTTTGGAGTAGTGAGTTCAGTCCCTTAAATTTAGGGTGATTATTGATATATTTACCCCACCTGTGTTATCATTTATTTTCTAATTGCTCTGTATCATCACTGTTTTTTATCCCTTGTGTTTCTGTTTGCTTTTTTAGTTTTGTGGTTTTCTGTGATGTTTTTTTCTGTTTTTAAAAATATATATATTTTTTGCATCTCAACCTATATTTTTTGGTGTGTGGTTACCATGAGGTTTGTATAAAATGTCTCATAGATAAGTAATTTTTCTTCTGAAAACATATTATTTTCACTTCCCTATAAAAGTTCCGTCCTTTTTCTCCTACTGTATTTGTTGTTGTTGTTGTTGTTGTTGTTGTTGTTGTTGTTGTTGTTGTTGTTTTGGTCACAATTATAACTATTTAGATTGTGCATTCATTATCAAATCGCAGTAGCTATAGTTATTTTAATGATATTCCTCCTTAACCTTTATGTTATAATTAGGCATTTAACACCCTAATTTGGAAGAGTTGAAATTTCTCGCTTCTGTTTCTCACCTTACTAAAAGTTTTGTACAGTTTTACCTTTTTGTTTTGGATAATAGACCTCCTTTCAACATTTTTTTTTTGTTATGCAGGGTATGTGGTGGTAAATTCCTTCAGCTTTTGTTTGAGAAAGTCTTTACTTCCATTTCATATCTGAAGGAAAACTTTGCTGGGTAGAGCATTATTCACTGTTGATTTCTATCTTTCAATATTTTGAATATATCATTCCACTTTTTCTTGGCCAGTGGTTTTTGCTGAGGAATCTAATGATAACTTGATTGGATTTCCTTTATAGGTTACAGTCTTTTATTTTCCTTGACGCCTTGATAATTCTTTTTTAATCATTAACTTATGATAGTTTTAATATGTCTCTTGGAGAAAGTCTCTTTGTGCTAATATAAATAAGTGTCCTGTTTCTTTTTTTGTACTTGAATGTCCATTCCTTTCCTAGATTTGAGCAGTTCTCATCAGTTCTTTAAGCAGTATCTCTGTTCCCTTCTCTAACTCTTCTCCTTCTGTGGTATCCATTATCTTTATTTTGACATTCTAATGGAGTCAGGTAATCCTGATAGAGTTCTTTTTTTTATTTTTAGTTCTCTTTACTCTTACATATGAATCACTTCTATATTTCTATCTTTGAGCTTGCTCATTTTCTCCTCCATATGGTCTGCTGTATTTTCAATGCTTTTCAATACATTCATCCTCTCATTTATTTTTTTCAGTTGTAGAAATTATGTTTCTATTTTTTATATAGAGTTTTAATCTCCTTGGTAAGTACTCTTTCTATTCATTAGATTTCAGTCCTGAGCTCGTTGGGCTGGTTTTCTGAGTTTTCTTTTATCTTGTTGAGTGTCTTAATGATTGCTATTTTGAATTCTTTATCATTTAGATCACAGTCTTCCATGACTTTGAGTTTGTGGTTTCTGGAGAATTGTCATTTTCTTTATGTGTTATCATGTTACCTTGATTTTTCATGGTGCTTTTAGGTTGTTCCTCTGCCGGCACATTTGAAGTGGTGAATACCTTTCTTCTTTAGGTAACATTTTAATTTTAACAGTTTAGCAGGTTGATATTAGAGGTCTTTTTTTTTCCCCAGTAGATGGTGATATAGCACAAGTTTTTGTTTCATCTACACTACTTGCATCACGGGTTGTGGTGAGGTTCATCACTGTCATCATGGGAGTTATGACCTGTGTGACTAGATAATGGGTACCCCTGCTGTGTTTGGGTTGCATTGGTCTCAAGACACCACCAGTGTTGGAGAGAGGGGCAGAAGTAGGTTGTGGGGAGCTTTGGCACAAGTCTGCCACATGGCACCTGATACCCTGTGGCTGCTAGCACTGCTGTGCTGTAGCCAGGAGACCACAGACATATCTCTGTTGCTGCTATGGGCTCTGCCACAAGCAACCGGGGGAAGGAATCAGATTCTCAGGTACTGACACTGCTGATGCCCCCAATACATTTTATGGAACCATAGTGTGGGCACCACACTTTAACTACTAAAACGATACTGTATTCTGGGGCCATAGTCTCAGCAGTAGCTGCCAGAGAACTGCATTTGAGACACTTTCCCTGTCCTTAACCCACCCATGTCCTGCCTTCACTAAACATTCTAATACACTTATCTACATATGTAATGATGTATGGATCTCTCAGTTGTGCTAGGATGTTAAGCAGAGAAACATTTCTTGAGTCATAAGTTTCACTCCTTGTAGAATTAAGGGAAGATACAAAGGTATCTTCTCACTATGCCATAATGCTGACATCACTCATTCTCTTACATTTTCTTATTTCTAGTTACAGTCTATTATTTCCTTCTTAAGGAAGTCCCTTTAATATTTCTTGTTATGTCACAGGGATAAACTCCTTTCACTTCTGTTCTTCTTGGAAGTAGTTTATATCTCCTTCAGTTATTTTTATTCATCAATTTATTATTTTATTTTATTTTAATAAAATTTATTGAGATAACATTGGTTAATACAATTATATAATTTTCAGGTGTGCATTATAATTTCATATCTGCATATTCTACTGTGTGTTTACCACCCAAAGTCCAGTTTCCTTCAGCTACCATACATCTGATCCCTTTTACCCACTTTACCCTCTCCCAATCCCCTATATTTGACCCAATTTATCGCGTCTACACTCTTCCTCCCCCACCGCCTACCCTCTGGTAAACACTAGTCTATTGTCCATGTCCATGAGTTTCTGTTTGTTTATCCTGTTCATTTGTTACTTTTAGGTTTATATCCCACATATAAGTGATATCATGGGATTTTCAACTTTTTCTGTCGGGCTTATTTCACTTAGCATGATTATCTCGAGGTCCGTCCATGTTGTTGCAAATTGCAGTATTTCATCTCTTCTTAAGGCTGAGTAATATTTCATTGTATATATGTACCATAGCCTCTTTAGCCAATCATCTATCGTAAGACACTTCGGTTGCTTCCATGTCCTGGCCACCATGAATACTGCTGCTATGAACATCAGTGTGCAAATATCTTTTCGAATATGTTTTCAAATCTTTGGAGTAAATCTCCAGTAGAGGGATTGTTGGATCATATGGTAGATCAATTCTTAGTTTTCTGAGGAACCTCCATACTGTTTTCCATAGTGGCTGTACCAATTTGTAATCCCACAAACAATGTATGAGGGTTCCCTTTTCTCTGCATCCTCGTCAACACTTGTTGTTCTTTGATTTATTGATGATAGTCATTCTGATAGATGTGAGATGATATCTCATTGTGGTTTTAATTTGCATTTCTCTGATGATTAGTAACTGTGAGCATCTTTTCACATGTCCATTGGCCATCTGTATTTCCTCTTTGAAGAAATATCTATTCAGATCTTCTGCCATTTTTTAATTGGATTGTTTGGTTTTTTGTTGTTGAGTTGTATGATGCCTGCTTATTTTTGAATTCACCTAAATGTGAAGTTTCTTATGAAGTTTCTACAGTTCAGTTGTAGACAGAATGTAATCATTCA
>NW_006434840.1:410824-413735 GCF_000325575.1 Pteropus alecto
AACACGGACAGTCTTTCCATTTATTTTTATCTTCTTTGATTTCTTTTAATACGGTCATGTGGTTTTCATTATATAGGCCCTTCACATGTTTCGCTAGATTTATTCCTAGGTATTTTATTCTTTTTGTTGCAATTGCAAAAGGAATTATTTTTTCTACTTATTTTACTGACACTTCATTATTAAAGTATAGGAATGCTATGGATTTTTGAATGTTGATTTTGTATCCAGAGACTTTACTGTATTTGCTTATTGTTCCGAGTTATTTTCTTGTGGAGTCTTTAGGGTTTTCTATATAGAGAATCATGTTATCTGCAAATAGTGACAGTTTGACTTCTTCATTTCCTATTTGGATGCCTTTTATATCTTTCTCTAGGAAGGTTGTATTTTTCTAAGGTTGTATGTCTGACTGCACTTGCTAGGACCTCCAATGTTATATTGAATAACAGTGGTGATAGTGGACAGCCTTGCCTTGTTTCTGATATTAGAGGGAAGGTTTTTAGTTTTTCACCATTAAGTATAATGTTAGCTGAGGGCTTGTCATATGTGGCCTTTATTATGTTAAGGTACTTTTCTTCTATACCGATTTTGTGAAGTTTTTGATCATAAATGGATACTGCATCTTGTCGAAGGCTTTTTCTGCATCTATTCATATGATCATACGATTCTTATTTTTTAATTTGTTTATGTGGTGTATCACACTAACTGATTTGCGTATGTTGAACCATCATTGTGCCTTTGGGATGAAGCCCACTTAATCGTGGTATATAATCTTTTTAATATGTTGCTGTATTCTGTTTGCTAGTATCTTACTTAGGATTTGTGCATCTGTGTTCATGAGTGATATAGGTCTGTAGTTTACTTTGATTGTGTTATGTTTACCAGATTTTGGTATCAGGGTAATATCGGCCTCAGAAAATGAGTTGGGAAGTATTGCTCTTCTATGATTTTTTGGAAGAGTTTGAGGAGAATAGGTATTAAATCTGCTTTGAAGGTTTGGCAAAATTCACAGGTGAATCCATCTGCTGTGGACTTTTACCTTTTGGTAGGTTTTTGATGATTGTTTCAATTTCCATACTGCTGATCGGTCTATTTAGATTTTCCAGTTCATCTTGATTCAGTCTAGGAAGGTTGTATTTTTCTAAGTACTGGTCCATTTCTTCTATGTTATTAAATTTGGTGTTATATACTTTTTCATAGTATTCTTGTATGATCTGTGATGTCAGTCATAATTTCTCCTTTCTTCCCTGAATTTTTTTTTGTCCTTTTTCTTTTTTTTAGTGAGTCTAGCCAGGGGTTTGTAAATTGTATTAACCTTGTCAAAGACCAGCTCTTTGTTGCATTTATTTTAAATATTGTTTTGTGTGTGTGCGTGTGTGTGTGTGTGTGTATGTGTGTGTGTGTGTTTTCAATTTCATTTATTTCTGCTCTAATTTTGATGATTTCTTTCTTTCTGCTGACTTTAGGCTTCATTTGTTCTTCCTTTTCTAGTTGTTTGTAGGATGAAGCGTTAGGTTGTTTATTTGGGCTCATTCTTGTTTTGGAGGTAGCCTATAATAATATCAACTTTACTCTTATGACTGCTTTTGCCATGTCTCAAAGGTTTTGATATGTTGTACTATCACTATCAATCATTTCTATGTATCTCTTGACCTCTCTTTTTATTTCTTCTCTGATCCAGTTATTCTTTTGTAGCATGTTGTTTAATTTCCACATATTTGTGGTTCTTCCTGCTTTCTTTTTGCAGTTGATCTCTAGTTTCAAAGCATTATGATCAGAGAATATGGTAGGTATGATTTCCACCCTCTTATATTTGTTGAGGTTATCTCTATGTCCCAGTATGTGGTCGATTTTTGAGGATGTTCCATGTGCACTAGAGAAGAATGTATAAGCAGCTGTTTTGGGATGGAAGGCTCTGTATATGTCTATTATGTCCAATTGGTCTAATGTTAATTTAAAGATGTTATTTCCTCATTGATTTTCTGTTTGGATGACCTTTCCATATCCAACAGTGGGGTATTTACGTCCCCTACTACGATAGTGTTTTGGTCTGTTTCTCCCTTTAGTTCTCTTAATAATTGATTTACATATTTTGGGGATCCCTGATTGGGAGCATACATATGAATAAGTGTTATGTCTTCTTGCTGCATGATTCTCTTTATCATTTTGAAGTGTCCCTCAGTATCTTTCTTTACCTTTTTTATTTTGAAGTCAATTTCGTATGATATTAGCACCGCTACTCCTGCTTTTCTCTGAATACCGTTTGCTTTAAATATCATTTTCTACCTTTTCACTTTGAATGTATGTTTGTCTTTGGAGCTGAGATGTGTCTCCTGGAGGCAGCATATGGTTGGGTTTTGTTTTTGATCCATTTTGCAACTCTGTGCCTTTTTTTGGTGAGTTCAGTCCATTTAGTTTAGGGTGATTATTGAAATATGAGGTCTTCTTATAGCCATTTTATCTTTTGTTTTCAGGTAGCTTGGTGTTTCCATTGCTTCTTTGTGCCTCTGTTTCTGTTTTCTTTATTTTGGTTGGCTTTCGTGGTTTTGCCTCTGGTTCTTCTTGTTTTGTTATATACTTCAGTTCTGAATCTTCGGTGTGTGATTACCAATATGAATATGTAAAGGATAGTTATGTATATACAGTCGTCCATTTTCTTCTGCGAGTGCCTTATCTCCATTCCTCTTTGCGAGCTTGGATATTTGAATCTTCCCTTTTTTAGTCATTGTTATCTCAATTTGTCCCTATGTATACTGATCATTCACTACTATCTTGCTATAGCAATTATCTTTTTTATTATTTAAGCTTATAATGCCCTGTTTTTAGTAAAGAATGCACTCCTCTGCTTCTATTTGCCTGATAGTCACTTTACTCCTATTATGTTTTTTGTTTTTTGTTATTTTTATTTTTTGGT
>NW_006434840.1:414217-418220 GCF_000325575.1 Pteropus alecto
CTCTCGTCTTCTTTCTGATTTATTTCTAGATTTCTGTCTTCGATATCACTGATCCTTTCCTCCATTTGGTCGACTCTATTCCTCAAGCTTGCTATTTCATTTTTCATCTCTTGCAGTGCGTTTTTATCTCCAAAAAAATCTATTCTGTTCTTTTTGAGGGTTTTAATCTCCTTGCTCTGCTCATCTAGTTGTTTTTTTTCAATTCCTGAATTAATTGATATGACTCATTTTGGAACTCACTGAGTTTTTTTCAGAAGTAGCATTCTGAATTCTCTGTTATTTAAGTCGCTTATTTCTATGTTTGTAAGCTTATTTTCTGGAGATTTTCCCCTTTCTTTCAGAGATGCCTTGTCACCTTGGTTGTTCATGGTGAGTAATAGACTATTTCTCCGCCTGGGCACTAATGCAAGTTTATTCTGCTGTTTTCCTGGAAAGAAGATTTATTTAAAGGAGTCTTTTTTAGCTTTTTGCAAAGAAGGTGGTTTTCTTTTGGTTTCCAGTAGGTGGCATCTAAGCCTCTTGGATCCCTCCTTTATATAAAGTCTTAATAATGCCTTTTTAATTTTCTTGTAGATATTTAATCATGCTTGCTACCCACAGTTTTTAGTCTCTGTCAGTGTCAGCGACAGTCTCAGCAATGTTTGCTCAGATTCCCCTGGGTCTTCGTGGTGATTGGTCTGGGAGTGTATAGGATGACGGGCCCTTTGCGTTGGGAGTTGGTGGCTGTTGTCAGCCTCAGTTTTGCAAATTCAGCCATCAAAAATCAACTGTTGTTTCTCTGCTGTCCCCTGCTGCTTCTCTGCTTTTTGCCTGATGACTGGGCCCTGCTGCTGGCTGCGTGGAACTCACTACTCTTCCAGGCAGGGCTGTTCAGGGAAGTCCCACAACGTTTCCCTCCCCCCTCCTCCTGCAGGGTGCTCTCGAGACTGCGAGAGGTGCTTCAGTCTCAGCAGCATTTGCTCAGATTCCTCTGGGGCTCCGCGGTGATTGGTCTCAGAGGGTATGGGGGAGGGGTCCTCTGGGTTGGGATTTGGGGGCTGCGGCTCAGCCTCAGTTTTGCAACTGGGGCTAGTAGAAATCAACTGTTGTTTCTCTGCGTTCTGGGCCCATTCTCTGCTTTCTGCCCTGATGACTGAGCCTTGCAGCTGGCTGCGTAGAAAACTCCTGGCACTACCAGGCAGGGCTGATCAGGGAAGTCACTGTATCTTCACCCCTCCCCCTCCTCCTGCAAGGAGTTCCAGGGACTGCGAGAGGCAGTTTCTTTATTTGTTCTGACGCACAGGGTTCTGACCTGTGGTAGCTCTTATGTGCAGATCCCACATGCAGACATCCTAGTGTGCAGTTTCAGTGTTTTTCATTCAGTTTTAGATGTTTGGCTTATTGTTGTTTCAAGGGGAGAGATCTGAGGATGTCTCTCACTCAGCCATTTTTTCCAAAAAATCCCATAGTTTCTTAAAATATATATATTATTTTATGGCTCTTTCTCTCTGCTCCTCTCCTCCTTAGATCACTATAATGCAAATGATATTTCACTTGATGTTCTCCTAGATATTTCTTAAGGTATCTTTGTTTTTTAAAATTCTTGCTTCATTTTTTTTTTCTCTAGCTGAGATCCATTGCTTTGTCTTCTGGCTTACTGATTTATGGCTTTACTTTATCCATTCTGCTGTTGAAATCCACAAATGTATTTTTCAGTTTAGTTAAAAATTGTTTGATACTTTCTTATATTTTCTATTTCTTTTTTGAAGTGTTCACTGTTCATTCATTGTTATCCCAAAGACAGTGAGCATCTTTATGTCTATTGAAATCTTTATGATATGTTGTTTATATCATTAAAGTCTTTTTCACAGAATTTTTCTTCTTCTTTGTTTTGGAAAATATTCCTTTACCTCATAGACCACTCTGTGTTTGTATCTATATATTAGGTAACATATTTCCGAAACATAGCAGTGTGAGCAAAGTCCCCATATCTCTCCCCTTGAAACAAAATAAGCTGAACATCTAAAACTCAACAAAAAACACCCAAACTGCACACCAACACGTCTGAGTGTGGGATCTGTGCATAAGAGCTACCATAGGTCAGAAACCCAGGTGTCGGGCAGTGGATAGGGAGAAATAAAGAATCCGCCTCTCAGCCATGGGAGCTCCCTGTAGGAGGAGGGAGGAGACAAGGTGTGGCAAGTTCACTGAACAGCCCTGCATGGGAGTGCTGTGACCTCCATGTGGCCGGTGTAAGGGCCCAGTCATGCAGAAAGCAGAGAAGCAGGAGGGCAGAAAACAGTTGATTTTTACCAGCCGCGGTTGCGAAACCGAGGCTGAGCCGCAGCCTGTAAACCCCAACCCAGAAGGCCCCTCCCTCAATGTCCACCGAGACTGAATACCCAAATGCTACTGAAACTGTCGCTAAAAACTGACAGGGACTGAGACTGAGAGTAGTGAGCATGATTAAACATCTATAAGGAAAAAAAAATGCATTCTTAAGACTATATAAAGCAGGGATCCAAGAGGTTTAGATGTCACCTACTGGAAACCAAAAGAGAAGCACCTTCTTTGCAACAGGCTAAAGAAAGACCTTTATATAATAAATCTTCCTCCTGGGGAAAAAAAAAAAAAAAGCAGAATATACTTCCATTAATGCCCAGATGGAGAAAAAGTCCATTAAACATCATGAACAACAAAGGAAACGAGGCAACTCAGAAAGAAAGAGAAAAATCTCCAGAAAATAAGCTTACAGATATAGAACTATGTGACTTAAATGACAGAGAATTCAGGATGGTACTTCTGAAAAAACTCAGTGAGATCCAAAACGATTCATATCAACAATTTCAAGAATTGAAAAAACAACGAAATGAGCAGAATGAATTCTTTAGCATGGAGATTGAAACCCTCAAAATGAACAGAATAGATCTTCTGGAGGTAAAAAAACAAATGGGAAGTGTTGAAAAATGAAATAGCAAGCTTGGGAAATAAACCAAGTGGAGGAATGCTTCAGTGATATAGAGGACAGAAACCTAGAAATCAGAAGGAAGAAGAGAAACTGAAAAATGAAAAATAATAAAAGAGAAATACAAGAACTGGCTGATACCATCAAGAGAGGAAACATAAGTAAAATGGGTATTCTCGAAGAGGAGGAAAAGTAGCAGGGACTAAAAAGCATTTTGAGACAAATAGTGGACAAGAATGTCCCAAAATTTAGGAATAAGCTGGAGCTTGATATTCAAGAAGTCAACAGAACGCCCAATTATCTCACCCAAAAAGGTGTTCAACAAGACACGTTGTATTAAAATTATCAGAAATCAATCACAGAGATAGAATTTTCAGGGCAACCAGGGAGAAGAAGGCAGTAACTTAAAAAAGAAAACGCATTAGATTGCCGTCGGACTTCTCAATACAAACCTTACAAGCCAGAAAGGAATAGAATCAAATATTCGAACTAGTAAATGAAAGGAACTACCAGCCAAGAATAATATATCCAGCTAAGCTCTCTATTAGATATGAAGGAGAAATAAAGTCCTTTCTAGACAAAAACAAACAAACAAACAAAAAAACAAAAAATCATTGAGGAAATTCTTGGCTGCGAGACCTGCACTACAGGAAATACTGAAAGGGGTAAGCTCACCTAAAACAAAATGACAAAAAAAAAAATACATTTTTAGGAGTAAAGTTACTATCAGGCAAATAGAAACAGAGGAGTAAAACCCTTAATAAGAAAGAGCACTATAAGCATTAATAATAAGAGAATTGTTATAATAGATAGTAATGAATGCTCAGAATATCTAGGGACAAACTGAGATAACAATGACTGAAAAGCAAAGGATTTGAGATCCAAATTCACAATAGGGAATGGAGATAAGGCCCGTGCAGAAGAAAATGGACAACTGTATATATATATCTATCCATTTCATATTTGTAATGGTAACCACAGGCCAAAGATTTAGAACTAAAGTATATAACATGAAACAAGAAAGACCAGAAAGAAAACCCACAAAAAATCAACCAAACT
>NW_006434840.1:422177-429845 GCF_000325575.1 Pteropus alecto
CTATTGAACTCCCCTGAAAATTACTAGGTTTTGTTAACCATTGTCACCATAATAAAAATAAATAAACTCTAAACAATTGTATAGAATCAATGCAATTCCTATTAAAATATTAATGGCATTGTTTTCACAGAACTAGAACAAATACTCCTAAAAATTCATATAGAACTAGTAAAGACCCTATAACTCAGGAGCTCTAGGCCAGGAACCTGCTCCTGGGCCTCCGTTAACCATTGTCACCATAATAAAAATAAATAAACTCTAAACAATTGTATAGAATCAATGCAATTCCTATTAAAATATTAATGGCATTGTTTTCACAGAACTAGAACAAATACTCCTAAAAATTCATATAGAACTAGTAAAGACCCTATAACTCAGGAGCTCTAGGCCAGGAACCTGCTCCTGGGCCTTGGCTATTACAAAAAAAACACCAGGAAGTCCAGCAAAATGACACATGCTGTGTATTACAGTACAAGGAAGTTCAGCACTTGATTGGTTGGAGCTGCAGGAAAAGGCAGTCAGCCAAGAGTAGGCATTGTTTTATATTCGAGCAGAGGGGAAGGGGATTGCCTCAGTCCGGACAACAAGGGTCTTCTGCAGATGAGAGCAGGATGTGCTGCCTAGCTAGTGCTAGGGAGGACCTCAAGTGGAACAGGGAGATAATGTCCATGGGAATGGCCAAAGGGGCAGATAGTGCCTATAGGAGCAACGGGAAGTGTCCTTGGTGGCAAGCACAGCCCGGGAACGCTTTGTTCATTATCCTCCTTGGGGCTGCTGACCAAGCAGTCCTCCTTGTTTCCTGTGTATGTGGAGGGGCATTGTTTGAATTAATCCCACAGACCCAAAATAGCCACAGCAATCTTTAGAAGGAAGAACAAAATTGAAGGAATCACTCTACCTCTTATCAAATTATACTACAAGTATAGTAATCAAAACAGCATTGTGCTGGCATAAAAACAGTCACATAGATCAAGGGAACAGAATATATAGTCTAATTTATGACAAAGGAAGCAAGAATATATAATGAGGTAAAGATATTCTGTCCAATAACTTGTGTTAGTAAAACTCGGCAGATACATGCAAACAAAACAGGACTACCTTTTTACACCACATATAAGAATAAACTCAAAATGAATTAATAACTTAAACCTAAGACTCCAAACTATAAATCTCCTAGAAGAAAACATAGGCAGTTAAGTCTCTGACATTGCTCTTAGTAATATTATTTTTTTCTGATATACCTCCTCAGGCAAGGGAAAGAAAAGAAAAAAATAAACAAATGGGGCTATATCAAACTAAAATTTTTTTCCACAGTAAAGCCAACCATCTACAAAATGAAAAGATAGTTTACTGAATGGGAGAAGATATTCATCGAAGATACATTTGAAAAAATATATATCCAAAATTTAAAAAGAACACATACAACTCAACACAAAATAAACAACCCAATTAAAAAATGGGCAGAGGACGTGAATTGACATTTCTCCAAAGAGGATAAGCAGATGACCAATAGATATATGAAGAGGCTCGATGTCACTAATCATCAGAGAAATGCAAATTAAAATCACAATGAGGTATCACCTCACACCAAGCAGGATGGACATTATCAATAAATCAACAAACAACAAGTGTTGGCAAGGATGTAAAGAAGAGAGAACCCTTGTGCACTGTTGGTGAGATTGTAAATTGATGCAGCCATTATGGAAAATGGTATGGACGTTCTTCAGAAAATTAAAAATAGAACTGCCTTATGATCCAAGAATTCCACTTCTGGGTATTTATCTGAAGAAATCTAAAACATTAATTCAAAAAAAATATATGCACCCCTATGTTCACTGCAACACTATTTGCAATAGTCAAGATATGAAAGCAACCTAAGTACCCATCGATATACGATTGGATAAAAAAGAGGTAGTACACATATACAATAAAATATTACTTGCCCATAAAAAAATGAAATCTTTTGTGATAACACAGATGAACCTAGAGGGTATTGCCCTAAGTGAAATAAGTCAGACAGAGAAAGACAAACACTATATGATCTCACTTATATGTGGAACCTAAACAAAATAAATAAAGAAATAAAACAGAAACAGACTCATAGATACAGAAAAACTGATGGTTGCAGGTGGGAAGAGGTTTGGTATAGGGATGAAAAAGGTAAAGGGATTAGCATTATAAATTTGTAATTATGAAATAGTCACAGGGATGTAAAATAACAGCATAGGGGAAATGGTCAATAATATTGTAATAACTATGTATCGTGCCAAGTGAGAGTAGACTAATCGGGGGGGTGTCACTTCATAAGTTATATAAATGTCTAAGCACTATACTGTATAGCTGAAATTAATATGAAATAATATCGAATATAAACTGTAATTGAAAAAATTAAAAATGGTGTTAGGAAAAGTGGACAGCCATATGCAAAATAATTAAACTAGACCACTATTTTACAGAAAAATTAACTCATTATGGATTAGACACTTACATGTAAGACCTGAAAATAAATATATAGAAGAAAACACAAGCACTAAACTTTTAGATGTTGATCTCAGTGGTTGCAGCATGTGTGCGTGAATTTGGCTCCAGAGGTAAAGGAAACAACACCAAAAATAAATAAAGGAGATCTTTGGAAACATGGCACAATGAGAGATGTACCCAGATCTCTTCCCTTGATATAACAATAAGCCGAACATCTAAAACTCAACAAAAAACACCCAAACTGCACACAAGCATGTCTGAGCATGGGGTCTGTGCATAAGAGCTAACACAGGTCAGAATCCTGGGCGTCAGGCGGTGGACTGGGAGAAATAAAGAAGCTGCCTCTTGCAGCCATTGGGCTCCCTATAGGAGGAGGGGGAGGGGAAAAGGAGCAGTGACTTCCCCGAACAGCCATGCTTGGGAAAGCTGTGAGGTCCCGTGGCTGGCTGGCGGCAGGGCCCAGTCATCAGGGCAGAAGGCAGAGAAGCAGGATGGCAGAAAAACAACAGTTGATTTTTACCAGCCACGGTTGCAAAACCGAGACTGAGCTGCAGCCTGCTTCCCCAACCCAGAGGGCCCCTTCCCCCATATCCTCCAAGACTGAACACGATGAAGCCCCAGGAGAATCTGAGCAAATGCTACTGAAACTGTCGATAATACTGACAGGGACTGAGATTGAGGTTAGCAAGTGTAATTAAACACTTAAAAGAAAAAAAAAAAAGACATCGAGAAGGCTTTATATAAAGCAGGGATCCAAGAGGCTTAGATGCCACCTACTGGAAATCAAAAGAAAAACAGCTTCTTTGCAGCAGGCTAAAAAGAGACCTTTGTATAATAAACCTTCTTTCTAGACAAAAAGCAGAATACATTTCCATTAATGCCCAGGCAGAGAAATAGTCCATTAAATACTACGAACAACCAAGGTGACAAGGATTCTCAGAAATAAAGAGAAAAATCTCCAGAAAATAAGCTTACAAACATAGAAATATGCAACTTAAATGACAGAGAATTCAGGACGATACTTCTGAAAATCTCAGTGAGTTCTGAAACGAGTCATATCAACAATTTCAGAAATTGAAAAAAAAACTAGATGAACAGAGCAAGGAGGCAGAGCAAGAAGATTGAAACCCTCAAGAAGAACAGAATAGATCTTCTGGAGATAAAAAACACACTGCAAGAGTTGAAAAATGAAATAGCAAGCTTGGGAAATAGAGTTGACCAAATGGATGAAAGGATCAGTGTTATTGAAGACAGAAATCTAGAAATAAATCAGAAGGGAGAAGAAAGAAACTGAAGAATGAAAAATAATGAACAGAAATTCAAGAACTAGCTGATACCCTCAAGAAAGGAAATATAAGAATAATGGGCAATATCGAAGGTGAGGAGAAGGAACGGGGATTAGAAAGCATTTTCAGACAAAGAGTTGATGAAAATTTCTCAAACCTAAGGAATGAGCTGGAGCTTGGAATTCAAGAATTCAACAGGACACCCAATTATCTCAACCCAAAAAGGCCTTCACCAAGACACATTGTATTAAAATTATCAAAAATCGGTGACAAAGACAGAATACTTGGGGCAGCCAGGGAGAAGAAAATGGTAACTTATAAAAAAAACCCCATTATATCATCCTCGGACTTCTCAGCTCAAACCTTATAAGCCAGAAAGGAATGGAATCGAATATTTAAACTATTAAGTGAAAGGAACTACCAGCCTAGAATAATGTATCCAGCTAAGCTCTCCTGTAGATACGAAGGAGAAATTAAGACCTTTCCAAACATACAAAAATTGAAGAAATTCTCCTCTATGAGGCCTGCACTACAGGAAATTCTGAAAGGGGTCAGCTCATCTAAAACAAAATGAAAAAAAAAAAAAGCAAAATAGCAGAAGAGTGAAACTCTTACTAAGAATAGGGCATTATAAGCTTAAATAATAAGAAGAGAATTGTTATAATAGATAGTAATGAATGTTCAACATACATAGGGACAAACTGAGATAACAATGATTGAAAAGCGAAGGACTTGAGATCCAAATTCGCAACGAGGTATGGAGATGAGACAAGCGCGGAAGAAAATGGAAGACTGTATAAATATAACTATCCTCTGAATATTCGTAATGGTATCCACACACCAAAGATTCAGAACTGAAGTATATAACATAAAACAAGAAGAACCAGAGGCCAAACCCACAAAAGCCATCCAACATAAAGAAAACAGAAACACAAGTAGAAAGAAGCAATGGAAACGCCGAGCTACCTGTAAGCAAGAGATAAAATGGCTATAAGAAGACCTCATATTTCAATAATCACCCTAAACGTAAATGGACTGAATTCACCAGTAAAACGGCATAGAGTTGCAGAATGGATCAGAAAACAAAACTCAACCATATGCTGCCTCCTGGAGACATATCTCAGTTCCAAAGGCAAATATAGTCTCAAAGTGAGAGGGTGTAAAATGATATTTCAAGCAAATGGCATTCAGAGAAAAGTGAGAGTAGCGGTACTAATAGCATACAAAATAGATTTCAAAGTAAAAAAGGTAAAGAAAGGTACCGAGGGACACTTCATAATGATAAAGAGAATCATACACCAAGAAGACATAACACTTATTAATATCTATGCTCCCAATCAGAGAGCCCCAAAATATGTAAATCTATTACTAAGAGAACTAAAGGGAGAAACAGACCAAAACACTAACATAGTAGGGAACCTAAATACACCACTGTTGGATATGGAAAGATCAAGCAAACAGAAAATATATAAGGAAATAATATCCTTAAATGACACATCAGACCAACTGTACGTAATTGATATTTACAGAGCCTTCCATCCCAAAACAGCTGCTTATGCATTCTTCTCTAGTGCACATGGAACATTCTCAAGAATCGACCACATACTGGGACACAGAGATAAACTCAACAAATATAAGAGGTTTGAAATCTTGCCAGCCATAGTCTCTGATCATAATGCTTGGAAACTAGAGATCAACTGTAAAACTAAAATGAGAAGAACCACAAATACCTGGAGATTAAACAACATGCTACTGAAGGATGACTGGGTCAGAGAAGAAATAAAAAGAGAGATCGAGAAATACATAGAAATGAATGATAATAATAGTACAACATATCAAAACTTTTGGAACACAGCAAAAGTGGTCATAAGAGGAAAGTTCATATCATTACAGACCTATCTCCAATAACAAGAATGAGCCCAGGACTTTTGAGACACAGCAAAAGAGGTCATATCATTACAGGCCTATCTCCAAAAACAAGAACGAGCCCAAATAAACAACCTAATGCTTCATTTAAAAACTAGAAAAAGAAGAACAAATGAAGCCTAAAGTTAGCAGAAGGAAAGAAATCATCAAAATTAGAGCAGAAATAAATGAAAATTAAAGCAAAAAAGAACAATATTAAAAATAAATGCAACAAAGAGCTGGTCTTTGACAAGGTTAATAAAATTGACAAACCCCTGGCTAGGCTCACTGAGGAAAAAAGAGAAAGAACACAAACAAAATCAGAGATAAGAGAAGTGAAGTTATGACTGATATCGCAGAAATACAAAGGATCATACAAGAACACTATGAAAAAGTATATAACTGCAAATTTAATAACCTAGCAGAAATGGACCAGTACTTAGAAAAATACAACCTTCCTATACTGAATCAAGAACTGGAAAATCTAAATAGACCTATCAGCAGTATGGTAATTGAAACAATTGTGGAGAGGGAGTTGTAAGCTGACAAGGTCCTTGCAATCTGTGAGGCCAACCAAAGTTTGCCTCACCTCCACAAATCCTCCTAAGAATGGGAAGTAAAAACTGATTGGAGAACAATGGGTGTGTTGAAATGCAAAGGATTATAGCAGGGTGTGTAGGGTGCCAGTTACCCTATGGAAATGTAAATGATTATAATAGGATGTACAGGTTGGGTGGGGATAATCTCATTTTAGCCAGCAAATGTATGCTTTTGTATAAAAGAAACTTGCAAAAATAAAATCAGCTCTCTACACCATCATCAGTGGATAGTGGCCCTCCCAATCCCAGCTTTCTGTCTTCTTTCTTTTCTCAATCTCTTACCATTCCCACTCAGGATTATTTTTCTAGGGCCACGCTGGACATGGCAGGATTTACCACTTGCTGGATTTACCACAGCAAATAATCATCAGAAACCTATCAAAAAGTAAAAGTCCAGGACCAGATAGCTTCACCTATAAATTTTGCCAAACCTTCAAAGCAGATTTAATACCTATTCTCCTCAAACTCTTTCAAAAAATCAAAGAGAAAGCAATACTTCCCAACTCATTTTATGAGGCCAATATTACCCTGATGCCAAAACCTGGTCAAGATTACACACAAAAAGAAAACTGCAGGCCAATATCTCTCATGAACACAGAAGCAAAAATCCTAAATAAGATACTAGTGAACTGAATACAGCAACATATTAAAAAGATTATAGACCACGATCAAGTGGGCTTCACCACAGGGGCACAGGGATGGTTGAACATATGCAAATCAACTAATGTGATACACCATATAAACAAATTAAAAAATAAGAATCATATGATCATATCAACAAATGCAGAAAAAGCCTTCGATAAGATACTGCACCCATTTATGGTCAAAACATTTAACAAAATCGGTATAGAAGGAAAGAATCTTAACATAATAAAGGCCATATATGACAAACACTCTGCCAACATTATACTTAATGATGATAAATAAAAACCTTCCCTCTAAGATCAGGAACAAGGCAAGGTGTCCACTATCGCCACTCTTATTCAATATAACATAACATTGGAGGTCCTAGCGAGTGCAATCAGACAAGAGAAAGATATAAAAGGCATCCAAATAGCAAACGAAAAAGTCAAACTGTCATTATTTGCGGATGACATGATTCTCTATATAGAAAACCATAAAGACTCCACAAGAACACTACTAGAAACAATGAGCAAATATAGTAAAGTTTCTGGTTACAAAATCAACGGTCAAAAATACATAGCATTCCTATATTCTAACAACCAAGTGTTAGAAAAAGAAGTGGAAAAAAATAATTCCTTTTGCAATTGCAGCAAAAAGAATAAAATACCTATAATAAAATTAAGGAAACATGTGAAGGTCCTATATAATGAAAAGTATAAGACCCTATTAAAAGAAATTAAAGATGATACAAAGAAATGGAATGAGATTTCGTG
>NW_006434840.1:430255-439430 GCF_000325575.1 Pteropus alecto
TTTTATGAATTTGACCTCAAAGGCAAGGGAAGTAAAAGCTAAAATAAATGAATGGGACTACATCAAACTAAAAAGCTTCTGCTCAGCAAAAGAAATCATCGACACGGTAAAGAGACAACCATCTGAATGGGAAAATATATTTGCAAGCAACACCTCTGATAAGGGCCTAATATCCAAAATATACAAAGAACTCATACAACTCAATAAGAACAAAAATACAAATGATCTAATCAAAAAATGGGCAGAGGACCTGAACAGACACTTAGCCCTAAAGGACATACAAATGGCCAACAAATATTTGAAAAGATGTTCGACATCACTAGCTATTAGGGAAATGCAAATCAAAATTACAATGAGATACCATCTCACACCTGTTAGAATAGCTATAATCAACAGTACAAGCAATAACAAATGTTGGAGAGGATGTGGAATAAAATGAACCATCACATTGCTGGTGGGATTGTAATTTGTACAGCCATTATGGAAAATAGTATGGAGGTTCTTCAAAAAATTGAGAATTGATCTACCATATGATCCAGCAATCCCTCTACTGGGCATTTTCCCCAAAGACTTGAAAATCCATATCTATAAAGATATTTGCACACCGATGTTCATAGCAGCATTATTCACAGGTGCCAGGGCATGGAAGCAACTGAAGTGTCCTACTTTAGATGATTTGCTAAAGAAGCTGTGGTACATATATACAATGGAATATTACTCAGCCATAAGAAGAGAAGAAATACTGCCATTTGCGACAACATGGTTGGACCTCAAGATAATCATGCTAAGCGAAATAAGCCAGACAGAAAAAGTTGACAATCACATGATATCACCTATATGTTGGATAAAAACCTAAAAGCAACAAATGAAGAGGACAAACAAACAGGGACTCATGGATATGGACTATAGACTAGTGGTTACCAGAGGGTAGGGGTTAGGGGAGGAGGGTGGAGGTATACAGTTAAAGAGGATCAAATATAAGGGGGTAGGTCTAGGGCGAAGTGGGTAAAGGGGACCAAATGTATGGTAGCTGAAGGAAACTGGACTTTGGCTGGTAAACACACAATATAACATACAGATGTCAAATCATAATGTACATCTAAAAATTATATAATTGTATTAACCAATGTTACCCCAATAAACTTAATAAAAAAATAAATGACGGAAATAAAAACAAAAATAATCAAATAAACAAAGGGAACTAAATCAGACTAAAAATCATCTGCACATCAAAAGAAACCATAAATAAATAAAAAATTAACCAACTTGATGGGAGATGATATTTGCAAGTCATATTTCTGATAAAGTGTTAATATCCAAAAATATATAAAGAAGTCATACAAGTCAACAGCAAAAATAAAATAAAAAAGATTAAAAAATAGGCTGAGGATCTGAATAGATATTTTTCCAAAAAAGACTTACAGATGGCTAATGGGCACATAAAAAGATGTTCGATTTGACTAATTATTAGGGAAATGCATATAAAAATTATAATGATATATAAGGTCCCACCTGTTAGAATGGCTATCTTCAAAAAGATAAGAAATAGCAAGTGTTGGAGAAGATGTAGATAGAGGGGAACCCTAGTACACTGTTGGTAGAATTGTACATTAGTGCAGCCACTATGGAAAACAGTACGGAAGTTTCTCTAAAAATTAAGAATAGAACTGCCATATGATCCAGCGATCCCTATTTTCGGTATTCTTCCAAAAAATATTGAAATACTCATTCAAAAAATATCCGTACCCCTGTGCTCATTGCAGCATTATTTACGATAGCCAAGAAAATGAAAATAACCTGTTTCCACCAAGAGAATACACGCGCACGCGCGCGCACACACACACACACACACACACACACACACATACAATGTCATACTACTCAACCATAAATAAGATGAAATATTGCCATTTGTGTCAATATGAATGGATCTTGAGTGTAATTTGCTACGTGAAATAAGTCAGATGGAAAAGGCCAAAAACCATATGGTCTCACTCATGTGTGGAATAGAAGACAAAAAAGTAACAAACTAACGTTCAAAACAAAACAAAAAAAAACAAACTCATAGATAACAGAATGGTGTTTACCAAATGGGAAGAGGGATAAGAGAAAGCAATATGGGTAAAGGGGGTGAAATATATGGTAAAGGATGGAAACTAGACTTTTGGTGGTGAGCATGCAATAGAGTATACAGATTTCAAATTATAATGTTGTACACCTTAATTTATATAATATTATTAACCAATGTTACTTAATAAAAAATTAATAAAAATATAATAAGTTGGATCATTAACTCATAATGGATTATAGACCAAAATGTAAGAGCTAAAACTATCAAGCTCTTATAAGAAATCACATGGCACATCTTCATGACTTAGATTTTGTAATAAATTCATAGATATGACATGAAAAGCACAAACGGCTAAAGGAAAAATTAGATAAATTGGACTTCATCTATGTGGATGAAAGGAAACTACACCCAAAGTGAAAAGTTAACCCACAGAACAGGAGAAAATATTTGCAAATCAAAAAACTGATAATAGTCTGGTATTCAGAATATATGAAGAATACTTAAAACTCAATATTAAAAAGATAACTCAATTTTTAAATGGGCAAGATGTAAAGAGACACATCTGGAAGAAGATAGACCAATACCCAATAAGCACAGGAAAACATCCCCAACATCACTAGTTATTAGGGAAGTGCAAATCCAAACCACAATAAAATACCATCTCTCACACATTAAGATGCCTACTATCAAGTTTCCTCAGAAAATTAAAAAATTAAAAATAGAACTACTAAATGATCCAGAAATTCCATTTCTGGATATTTATCCAAAAGGGGAGAAAACAAGCAAGCCAATAACTCAAAAATATATGTGCATCCCCATGTTTATTGCAGCATTATTTACAATAGCTAGATATGAAAACAACTTAAGTATTCATGGATGGCTGAATAAATAAATATTATATATACATATGTGTGTGTGTTTATACATATACACACACACATATATATATATCTCCATAAAATGAAATTGTGCCATTGTAATAACAAATGAATTTGCATGCCTTATGCTGTGAAATAAGTTAGAGAAAAACAAATATTATATAATCTCAATTATATGTGGTATCTAAAACAAAATCAAAAGCTCATCGATACACAGAATAGCTTGGTGCTTGCCAGAGGCAGGTGGTGTGAAGGTGGACAAAATAGGTGGAGAGTGTCAAAAGGTACAAATTTATAGTTGTAAAATAAATATGTCACGGGAATATAATGTAGAACATGGCAACTACAGTTAATATGGAATTGCATATTTGAAAGTTGCTAAGAGAGTAAATCTTAAAAGTTCTCATCACGAGAAAAAAAATTCTGCATGTATGGTGGTAGATAGTAATAGACTTATTGTTGTGATCACTTCATAATATGTACAAATATCAAACAATTATGTTGTATATATGAAACAAATATAACATTATATGTCAATTATACCACATTTTTTTTAAAAAGTACTGTGAATAAATAATCACTACTATATAATTACAACTATAAAAAAGAAAACTATAACAATTGTTAGTGAAGATATGAATATACTGGTATACTTGGGACTGTTGATGGTAATGTAAAATGATGTAGCCACTATAGAAAACATTATGACATTTCCTCAAAAAATTAAACATAAAATTTCCATATGATCCAGAATTCCATTACCAGGTTACATTTTTAAAAAATTTTGAATCAGGGTTCTTCAAGAGCTATTTGTACACCCATCTTCATAGCAACATTATTCATAATAGCCAAAAATGTGGAAGCAATCCAAGTGTCTATCAACAGATGAATGAATGAACAAAAGGTAATATATACATACAATGGAATATTACTCAGCTTTTAAAAGAAAGGAAATTCTGGAACAGGCTACAGTATGGATGAGCCTTGAGGACATTATGCTAAGTAAAATTATTCAGTCACAAAAGAATAATATTGTACGATTCTATTTATATGCAGTTCTACAGTAATCAAACTCATAAAGACAAAAAATAAAATGGTGGTCGCCAAGGGCTGTGACAGTGGAGGATGGGGAGCTGTTGATTAATGAGTATAGCATTTAAGTTTTGCAAGATGAAAAATGTTCTGGAGACTGGTTGAATAACAAGTGAATGTACTTAATGCTACTGAGCAGTACACTTTAAAATGATTGAGATGGTAAATTTTACCTCAATTAAAAAAAATATCGATGACATAAAGGCTTTGTTTGTCCCTCTTGCGACCATATCAAATTTGTGACAGAAACACAGAGCAAACACTAAAGAAAGTTGCCTGGGATCTGGATGAAGAAGCCCTACAACTAGGGAGAAAAATTAGAAATCACCCTGCAATGGGAGGAGGTAGGACAGGGCAAGGACCTGAGGCTGCTCGGTCCTGAGTGGCTGAGTGGGACAGAGGCTAGGGCAGCAGCAGCCACAGACATCTCTTAAAGGGGCCGTGTCCGCAAGCGGACTTTCACAGTGACAGACTTGCTCCCGTTGAGCACCAGTGCCAGGTCATCTGTGCAGAGGTCACCAGGGACTTACAAGGGGACACTGAATTGTTGGAGTGAGGGCCAGAGGTCTAAGATGTCACCCAGACAGATGCGCAGGCAGTATCCATTGTTCCTCTGTTGAGCTCTCTCCCCTTCCAGAGCGCTGACGTGCAGAGGCGCCATAGCTGAGATGTCATCAAACTGGATAACAGGTTGCTCCATCCAGAGGATTCCCTGAAACTCTGCCTCCCCTAAATCATGGCCCCACCCAAGCCACATCCAAGCGTATCCTCTTTGAGTCAGGAGCTCCTTGCTAAGCAGTGCCTAGACTCACACTGATGGCAGCTGGCCTTGGTTTCTAGTGTGGTTTCTTGAGGCAACTATAAGCACAGCATCTGTGGATTGCTTGCTGAATCTTAAAATGTAGCCCTGGAGGGGCACAGGCTGAGGCTAAGCTTGGACTGCAACTGAACCCCTCTCAGGACTGTGCCACTGGATATCTACTACACAAACCTGCAGTAATAAGACTGGGAGACTTAGAAGCTTTTCATAGAATCAGACACAGAAAGGTAGCCAAAATGGGAAGAGAAATAGAAACTGTATGAGAGAACAGAACAGAGATCCAGGAATAATGGAGTCAAGCAATCTAGCTGATGCAGAGTTCAAAACAATGTCTATAAAAATCCTTAATTAACTTAGGGGAAGTATAGATGGTTTCAGTGAGAACTTTAACAGAGATAAAAACCATAAAAATGGAAATTATAAAAGGGAACCAGTCAGAAGTGAAGAACATGTTATGTGAGATGAAGAGTATATTAGATGGAATACACAGAGTGGATAAAGAAGATCAAACCACCGATATAGAGTATGGAGAAGTCAAGGACACTCCATCAGAATAGTAAGAAAAAAGAAGCCAAGACTGGAGTGGGGGAAGATGGAGGACTAAGTAAAAGCAAGTTTTGTGACCTCCCAAGTCCGAATTGAAATTACAACCAAATTGTAAAATAATCAACATGGAAAATCACCTGAAGTCCAGCTGATTGAAACACCTATGTCTGATAATATAAAGGAGCCACGCCGAAACTGGTAGGAGGGGCAAAGGCACGAATCAGGCTGGACCTGCATCCCTGGGTGCTGGAAAATCAACGGGAGAGAGACTGAGGCTGCAGAAGCTTCCCTGAAGGAGAAGGGGGTCCTGGCCTCATTTGGGGGCTCCCGAGCCCAGGGTCCCAGCCCAGGGAAGAGGAGATCCCAATAACTCTGACTGTAAAAACCAGAAGGGATTCAGGTTGTCTGGGTAAGACAGAAGGACACTGAAACCCTACACACCCCTTTGAAGGACCCACTCACAGGCTTTCTGACCTATGGACACTTACCTGGGACACCAGCGGTGAGTCAGAGGTTTTTGGGGGATTCATGCTGAGAAGGTCTGCATTGCCTGGCACCAGAACGAGGGCTGGAAGGGCAGCCACCATTGTGCCTTAGTCCGGCCCCCCTACCAGGCAATCTACTGACCGCACCAGCTTGACTGTGCAGACCTCTCCCACAGGGCCATTAGGAAGCACTGGCCTGAGGAGATCAGCTCACTCCACCCAATCTGCAAATTGCCCAGGGCTTTTGTTGCTGGAAGGCTGCCATGCTGCGCTCATTCAGAGCTAAGCATTCGCAGCTGGCGGACAGCAATCTGAGCGTGCATTTCCGAGATTGTTTCAGGTAGATTATTGCTGCCAACACAAACTTGAGTAGATCTCGGGGATCTGTGGGCAAGTCCCAGACAGAAGCTGGTCTTGATATGATCTCTGACTTCTGCGGGAACACGGGAATAGTTACGGAAATTGCAGCAAGACTGAGGCTGTATAGATCTGATTGCCATTATCTCCCTGAGACCCCATCCCACCCTACCCACAAATTGCCCCAGGTGGCCCATTGACAGTGAACCACCACAGCCCTACCCCTCCCCCCAGACTCACAATCCAGGCTGGCAACAAACTTTGGCTAGCACAGAGTGGGCACTGCATTGAAATCAGTTGTAGGCAGACCTCTACTGCTTGCAAGAGTTGCAATATTGCATTCAAGGAGCGCAGGGGTCTGTGGGACAACCCCAGATGACAGCTGGTCTCCTTGTGATCTTTGTCTACAGCAGGAACACCTGGGCACAGAAGTTGCAGCAAAACTGAGGCTGTATTGGCTGGACGGCCCTTGACTCCCTGAGATCTGGCTTCACCCAAGCCACATAGTGCTTGCAGCCCATTGACAGGCAGCCTCCTGTGCCCTCCTTGGCTCTGGGGTTGCGCAATCTGCCCAGGCAACAGACCTTGGCTAGAGCAGTGAGCGCATTTTGGGGAAAACAGTGGTGGGCAGACCACTGTTGCCTGTACGAGCTCCAATATCTCTTGAGGGGATCTCAGGGTCTGTATTGGCCTGATGGCTGTTGTCTCCCTGAGCTCCTGCCCAATCAAATACATGAAGTGCCCACCACACATTGATAGGCAGCTGCCCATGCCCTGGGGTGACACATTCAGGCCCAAGGTGGGCAGCAGCTGACCTTGCTATGATTGGGAACTTGTATAGGGAGCCACAGACAGTGTTGACATGTAAACTGACACTGCAGTGGCAGGGGGAAATTTACTCAATAGACCCAGGAGACTCTTAGTGTCCCCGTGCCACCCAACATGCATATCACCTAGAGGCTTCTCCAGTTTCAGAGACTTATGGGCAACTGACAGGCAATGTCAGACCTGGAGAAGCACTGGTCCCTCTGCTAAACTGCCCTAGGTCAGGGATGGAGGATAACCACGTCGTTGCCTCCAGCGTTGTATCTTCCACTTATCTATAGATCTAGCATAGGCAACAAACATCTGCGGATCACTTTGTAGTTCCCACTGGGTAGCAGTGAGCAATCAAAAGCAGCAGCTGACCTTGGCCTACTGTGGATCCCCTTCCAAGGGGCCACAAAACCAATGCATCTGGAGGCTTGCACCAGGCCACAACAGAGCAACAACTCATTAGCTCACTTAGGAGTATGCACAAAGGATGGTTGCAACAAGTACACAGTCCTCTTAGGGCAAATCACACCCAGTGGGGTCAGCCCTCTCACAGCATCTCTTACCCAGTGGGCGCAGCCAAATCCCACAATTAGCTTCAATGTTAATCCCATTCACTGATGCACTAACAACAATAAAGGCTTGGAAACAACAGAAGATCACACATTACCCACACAAAGATCACATCCAGATCCCCCAGCATAGGGAATCAGGGAAAGTGCTCTAGTGGGCCGCAGAGGACACCTTCCACATTAGGCCATCTGGCCAAGGCTGAGAGATGAAACAAATATTCCTGACACATAGAAACAAACACAAAGAGGCTAATAAAATGAGAAAACAAAGAAACATGCCACAAATGAAACAACAAGAGAGAACTCCAGAAAATAAGCTAAATGAAAAAGAGGCAAGCAATCTACCAGAGACAGAGTTCAAAATAATGGTTATAAAGATGCTCAAAGAATTTAGGGGGAGAATGGATGGGCACAATGAGAACCTCGAAGGAGAGATAGCAAGCATTAAAAAAAGGACATAGAAACCATAAAAAAGAACCAGACAGAAATGAAAAATGCAATAACTGAAATGAAGAATACAGTAGAAAGATTCAACAGTAGATTGGATGAAGCAAAAGATCGAATCAGCAAACTGGAAGACAAGGTAGCAGAATATGCCCAATCAGAACAATGAAAAGAAAAAAGAATTAAAACGAACGAACAAACAAACAAACAAACAAAAAAAACAGGATAGTTTAAGAGACCTCTGGGACAACATGAAGTGAAAAACCATCCAGATCGTAGGAGTACCTGAAGAAGAGAGAGAGCAAGGGATTGAGAATCTATTTGAAGAAATAATGACCTGGCAAAGGAATTAAACATACAAGTTCAGGAAGCACAAAGAGTCCCAAACAAGAGGAATTCAAACAGACTCAGGACAAGACACATCATTATTAAAATGCCAAAGTTCAAAGACAAAGAGAGAATCTTAAAAGCATCAAGAGAAAGGCAGTTAGTTACTTACAAGTGTACCCCACATAAGAATGAAACTGATTTTTCAATGGAAATTTTGCAGGCCAGAAGGGATTGGCAAGAAATGTTCAAAGTTATGAAAAACAAGAATCTACAACCAGGAATACTCTACCCAGCAAGGCTTTTGATTAAAATGAAAGGTGAGATGAAGAGTTTCCCAGACAGGAAAAAGCTTAAAGAATTCATCACCAACAAGCCAGCATTAGAAGAAATGTTAAAGGGACTTCTATAAAAAGAGAAGGGGTAAAAAAGAAAATAGAAATAGCAAATATGAATAATAAAATTACAGTAACAATGTAACTATCAGTAATCACTTTAAACAGATTAAATGCTCCAATCAAAAGACATAGGGTAACCTAATGGATAAGAAAACAAGACCATGCATGTGCTGTCTATAATAGACCCACTTCAGATCAAGCAACACTCACAGACTGAAAGTAAAGTGATGGAAAAAGATATTTCACGCAAACAGAAATGAAAAAAAAAAAAAAGCCAGGATAAAAATACTTATATCAGATAAAATAGACTTTAAAACAAAGGCTATAATAAGAGACAATAAAGGGCATTAAATAATGATAAAGGGATGGATA
>NW_006434840.1:440568-444657 GCF_000325575.1 Pteropus alecto
AACTGCCATTTATAATAAAAACTCTCAGCAAATTGGAATAGAAGAAACATATCATCATAATAATAAAATAATAAAGTCCATATATGAAAAACCTACAGCTAACATAATACTCAATGGGGAAAGGCTAAAAGTGTTTTCCTTAAGATCAGGAACAAGACAAAGATGTCCAGTTTCACCACTCCTCTTCAACATTGTATTGGAAGTCTTGCCACAGCAATAAGACGAGAAAAAGAAATAAAAGGTATCTGAAATGAAAAGGAAGAAGTAAAACTTTAATTATTTGCCAATGACATGATACTATACATAGAGAACCCTAAAGATTCCACCAAAAAACTGTAAGAACTGATCAATGATTTCAGTAAAGTAGCAGATTACAAAATAAATATTCAGAAGTCAGTGGCATTTTTATTCACCAATGATGAACTTTTGGAAAGAGAATTTAAGAAAACAATCCCATTTACAATTGAATCGAAAACTATAAAATACCTGGGAACCAAATTAACCAAGGAGGTAAAAGACTTGTTCTCAGAAAATTATGTCACTGAGAAAAGAAATTGAAGAAGATACAAATAAATGGAAGCATATACCATGCTCATGGGTAGGAAGAATCAACATTGTTAAAATGGCCATACTACCCAAAGCAATCTATAGATTCATGCAGTCCCTATCAAAATACCAATGGTATTTTTCAGAGAGATAGTACAAATAATTCTAAAATTTATATGAAACTATAAAAGACCCCAAATAGCCACGACAATCTTGAGGAAGAACAAAGTCGGAGGTATCACATTACCTGTTATCAACATATACTACAAGGCTACAGTAATCAAAACAGCATGGTACTTGCATAAAAACAGATACATCGATCAATGGAACAGAATAGAGAGACCAGAAATAAATCCACGCCTATATGATTACTTAATATATGACAAAGTAGGCAAGAATATACAATGAGGTAAAGACAATCTCTTTTATAAATGGTATTGAGAAAATTGGACAGATACATGAAAAAAAAACTGAACCACTTTCTTACATTGTATACAGGAGTAGACTCAAAATGGATTAAAGACGTAAATGTAAGACACAAAACCATAAACATTCTAGAAGGAAACATAGGCAGTAAACTCTCTGATATTACTAACAGGAATTTCTTTTCTGATATATCTCCTCAGTCAAGGGAAACAAAAGAAAAAATAAACAAATGGGACTACATCAAACCAAAAAGTTTTTGTTAAGCAAAGGAAACCATCAATAAAACAAAAAGACAACCGATTGATTGAGAGAAGATATTTGCCAATGATAAGAGGTTAATATCTAAAATATATAAAGAACTCATACGACTCAACAACAAAGAAAACAAACCATCCAATTAAAAAATGGGTAGAAGACAGAATACGGATTTCTCCAAAGAGGAAATACAGATGGCCAATAGATATATAAAGAGATGCTCAAGGACACTAATCATCAGAGAAATGCAAATTAAAACCACAATGCGATATTACCTCACACCTGTCAGAATGGCTATCATCAGTAAATCAAAGAACATCAAGTGTTAGAGAATATGTGGAGAAAAGGGGACCCTCATACATTGTTGGTGGGATTGCAACTTGGTACAGCAGCTTTGGATAACAGTATGGAGGTTTCTTAAGAAATTAAAAATGGATATACCTTTTGACCCAGCAATTGCACTTCTGGGTATTTATCCAAAGAAAAACAAAACAATAATTCGAAAAGATCTATGCACCCCAATATTCGTGGCTGCACAATTTACAATAGCAAAGATATGGAAGCAACCTAAATGTCCATCAACAGACGATTGGATAAAGAAATTATGGTTCATATATACAATGGAATATTACCCTGCCATTAAACAAAATGAAATCTTACCATTTGCAACGACATGATAATTATGCTGAGTGAAATAAGTCATACAGAGAAAGATAAATACCATATGATTTCACTTATGTGCAAATCTAAGGAATAAAAAGAGCAAAGTAATCAAAAACTGACTCACAAATATAGAGGACAATTTGGTGATGGACAGAAGGGATGTCGGGTTGGGGGGCTGTGAGAATGGTGTGAAGGGTTAAAGATGTACACATCAGTAGTTGATGACCGTAGGGATGGGGAGCATGGCATAGGGAATGCAGTTAGCATTAGTATATTGGCTAGGTGGAAAACCAAGGTAGAGAAGGAGCAACTTAGGGGATTGTTTTATAAATTATTTAAATATCTATCCAATGTACTGTAGACTTGAAACTAACAAAAAAAATTGAGAAAAGAAGCCAAAACTATAATAATAATTTGTCATAGGGGTACCTAAAGGAAAAAAAGACGTTGAAGAGCTATTTGAAGAAATAATGATGGAGGACTTCCCTCATCTGCTGAAGGAAATAGATATACAACCCCAGGAAGCTCAGAGAGTCCCAAGAAAGAGGAAACCAAAGAGGCATGCACTAAGACACATCATCATTAAAATGCCAAAGTCTAAATACAAAGAAAGAATCTTAAAAGCAATAAAAAAAAAAAAAAACAGTTAGTTACCTACAAGGGAGAATCCATAAGACTGACAGCCAATTTATCAAAAGAAACCATGCAGGACAGAAGGGCTTGGCACAAAACATTTGACATGATGAAAATTCAAGACCACAATCAAGCATACTTTATCCAGCAAAGCTATCATTTAGAGTTGAAGGACAGATAAAATCTCCAAGACAAAAATAAGCTAAAAGAATTCACCAATACCAAGCCAGTATTACAGGAAATGTTGGAGGAAGTTCTTTAAGAAGAAAAAAACATGTATCAAGAACACGAATAAAGAATGATAATAACTACATTCCTATCAATAACTACCTCAAATGGAAAAGAATTAAGTGCTCCAACCAAAAGATAGAGTGGCTGAATGGATAAGAAACATGGCGGAGTGAGAGACGTCCCCAGATCTCTTCCCTTGAAAAACAATAAGCTGAACATCTAAAACACAACAACAACAACAACAACAACAACAAAACACTGAAACTGCACAGCAGCACGTCTGCACATAAGAGCTACCACAGGTCAGAACCATGTGTCAGGCAGTGGACTGGGAGAAATAAAGAAGCCGTCTCTCACAGCTGCCTGCACTCCTTATAGGAGGAGGGAGAGAGGAGAAAGAGTGGTGACTTCCCTGAACAGCCATGCCTGGGAAAGCTGTGAGCTCCCTGCAGCAGGCAGGCAGCAGGGCCCAGTCATTAGGGTAGAAGGCAGAGAAGCAAGACGACAGAAAAACATCAGTTGATTTTAACTGGCTGAAGTTGCAAAACCGAGGCTGAACCACAGCCCCCAACTCCCAACCCAGAGGGTCCCTCCCCCCATACCCTCTGAGACAGATCACTGCAGAGCCCCAGGGGAATCTGAGCAAATGCTGCAGAGTTTGAAGCTGCCTCTTGCAGCCTCCAGAGCTCCCTGAAGAAGGAGGGGGAAGGGAGGAGTTGTGATAACTTCCCTGAACAGCCCTGCCTGGAAGAGTAGTGAGTTCCACCCAGCCGGTGGCAGGGCTCAGTCATCAGGGCAGAAAGCAGAGAAGCAGGATGGGACATGAGAGAAAAAACAGTTGATTTTTGATAGCTGCAGTTGCAAAACCAAAGCTGATGACAGCCACCAACTCTCAACGCAGAGGGCCCCTCATTCTATACATGCCCAGACCGATCACTGCGAAGCCCTTGGGGAATCTGAGCAAAAACTGCCGAGACTGTCGCTGACACTGAGAGAGACTGAAACTGAGGGTAGTGAGCATGATTAAATATCTACAAGAAAATTTTTTAAAAAAGGTGTTATTAAGACTTTATATAAAGGAGAGATCCAAGAGGCTAAGATGCCACCTACTCGAAAACAAAAGAAAAACACCTTTTTTTTACAACAGGCTAAAGAGAGACCTTTATATAATAACATTTCTTTCTGGAAAAACAGCAGAATACACTTCCATTAATGCTCAGGCAGAGAAATTGTCCATTAAACCCCATGAACAACCAAGGTGAGAGAGCAATGCTGAAAGAAAGAGAAAAATCTCCAGAAAATAAGCTTAGACATAGAAACATATGATTTAAATGA
>NW_006434840.1:444673-465374 GCF_000325575.1 Pteropus alecto
AAAATAAGCGACTTAAATAACAGAAAATTCAGGATGGTACTCAGTGAGTTCTGAAATGAGTCATATCAACAATTTCGGGAATTGAAAAAACAACTAGATGAACAGATCAGGGAGATTAAAACCCTCAAAAAGAACAGAATAGATCTTCTGGAGATAAAAACACACTACAAGAGTCGAAAAATGAAATAGCAAGTTTGGGAAATAGAGTCGACCAAATGGAGGAAAGGACCAGTGATATCAAAGACAGAAATCTTGAAATAATTCAGAAGGAAGAATAGAGAGAGTGAAGAATAAAAAATAATGAAAGAGAAATACAAGAAATAGCTAATATCATCAGGAAAGGGAACATAAGAATAACAAAAATTCCAGAAGGAGAAGAAAAGAAAGGATCGGTGAGCATATTCAGGCAAATAGTTTACGAGAATTTCCCAAATATAAGGAATGAGCCAGAGATTCGAATCCAAGAAGCTAATAGAATACCCAATATCTCAACCCAAAAAAGTCTTCTCCAGTACATATTTTCTTAAAATTGTCAAAAATTAATGACAAAGAAAGAATTTTCAAGGTAGCCAGGGAAAAGAAGATGGTAACTTATAAAGGAAAACCCATTAGATAATCATTGGACTTCTCAATACAAACCATACAAGCAAGAAAGGAGTGGAACCAAATATTTGAACTAGAAAATGAAAGAAATTACCAGCCAAGAATATTGTATCTAGCAAAGCTCTCCTTTAGATATGAAGGAGAAATAAAGATCTTTCTGGATATACAAGATTTGAGAGGATTCTCCACTACTAAGCTTGCATTACAAGAAATAATGAAAGTGGTGAGCCCACTGAAGCAAAATAGACAAAAATACATAACTATGAGTAAGGTGACGAGCAGGAAGACGGAAATAGAGTAGTGCAACGCTAATCAAGAACAGAGTATGATATACTTAAACGTTATGAAGAGAATTGCTATTGCAAGATAGAAATGAGCACTCAGCATACACAGGGATAATTTGAGATAACAATAACAGAAAAGGGATGGAATCAAAGATCCAAATTTGAAAAGTAGATTGGAGATAAGGCACACTCAAAAGAAAATGGACTACTGTATTGGTAACTATCCTTTATCTAATCTTAATGGTAGCCACATGGCAAAGATCCAGAACTAAAGTACATAACATAAAACAAGAAGGACAAGAGGGAAAATCCACAAAACCCAACAGAATTAAAATAACAAACAAAAATGTGAGGACAAGGAAACAATAGAAACACCGAGCTACCTGAAAGCAAAAGATAAAATGGCTGTAGGAAAACCTCATATTTCGATAATTACCTAAATGTAAATGAACTCACCAATAAAAAGCCTCTGAATTGCAGATAGGATCAAAAAAACCCTAACCATATGCTGCCTCCAAGAGATACATCTCAGTTCCAAAGACAAATATAGACTCAGAGTGAAAGGATGGAAAATGATATTTCAAGCAAATGGCATTTAGAGAAAAGAGGGAGTTGCAATATTAATATCAGACAAAATAGACTTCAAAATAAAAAAAGGTAAAGAAAGATATTGAGGGACACTTCATAATGATAAATGGAATCATACACCAAGAAGACATAACATTTCTTAATGTCTTTGCTACCAGTTAGGGAGCCCTGAAATACATAAAGCAATTACTAACAGAACTAAAGGGAGAAACAGACCAAAACACTATCGTTGTAGGGGACCTAAATACCCCACTGTCAGATATGGACAGATCATCCAAACAGAAAATCAATAAGGAAATAACATCCTTAAATGACACATTAGACCAACTGGACATAATTGATATTTACAGAGCCTTTCATCCCCAAAAAAGTTGCTTCTACATTCTTCTCTAGTGCACACGGAACATTCTCAAGGATTGACCACATATTGGGACACAGAGATAATCTCACAAAATATAAGAGGGTTGATATCATACCAACCATGTTCTCTGATCATAATATTTTGAAGCTGGAGATCGACTGTAAAAGAAAGCAGGAAAAACCACAAATACATGGAGATTAAACAACATGCTACTGAAGAATGACTGGGCCAGAGAAGAAATAAAAAGAGAGACCAAGAGATACACAGAAATGGATGATAATGATAGTACAACATATCAAAACTTTTGGGACCTGGCAAAAGCGGTAATAAGAGGAAAGTTCATATCATCACAGGCCTATCTCCAAAACCAAGAACAAGCCTAAATAAACAACCTAACTCTTCACCTTAAACAAACAAACAAACAAACAAACACCTAGGAAAAGAAGACAAATGAAGTCTAAAATCAATAGAAGGAAAGAAATAATCAAAATTATAGCAGAAATAAATGAAATTGAGTACAAAAAAAATAGAAAAAAATAAATGCAACAAAGAGCTGGTTCTTTGAGAAGTTTAATAAAATTGGCAACCCCCTGGCTAGACTCACTAAAGAATAAAGGGAAAGGACACAAATAAACAAAATCAGGAGTGAAAGGGGAGAAATTATGACAGACACTGCAGAAATACAAAGGATCATACAAGAATACTATGAAAAAGTATATAACACAAAATTTAATAATCTAAAGGAATGGACAAGTTCTCAGAAATATGTAACCTTCCTAGACTGAATCAAGAAGAACTGAAAAATCTAACTAGACCTCAAAGCAAAGGAAGTAAAAGCAAAAATAAATGAATGGGACTATATCAAACTAAAAAGCTTCTGCACAGCAAAAGAAACCATTAATAAGGCAAAGAGACAACTATACAAATCTGAAAATATATTTGCAAACAATACCCCTAATAAGGGCCTAATATCCAAAATATACAAAGAACTCATACAACTCTATAATTACGAAAGAACAAACAATCCAATTAAAAAAGAGGCAGAGGACCTGAACAGATAATTCTCCCAAGAAGACATACAACTAGCCAACAAACATGAAGGATGCTCAGCATTGCTAGCTATTAAGGAGATGCAAAACAAAACCACAATGAGATACCATCTCACACCTGTTAGAACGGCTACTATCAACAGGACATGTAATAACAAGTGTTGGAGAGGATGCAGAGAAAAAGGAACCCTCATACAGTGCTGGTGGGATTCCAAATTGGTATAACCTCTATGGAAAACAGTACGGAGGTTCCTCAAAAATTGAAGAGTTGAATTACCATATGATCCTGAAATCCCTTTATAGTGTATTTACCCCAAAAATCTGAAAAAATTTACTCAAAAAGTTATAGGCACACCAATGTTCTTAGCAGCATTATTCATGGTGGCCAGGACATGGAAACAACCAACATGTCCTATAATAGATGACTGGATAAAGAAGATTTGGAACATGTATATAATGGAATATTACTCAGGTATAAAAAGATATGAAATACTGCCATTTGGGACAACAGAGATGAATCTGAGATAATTATGCTAAGAGAAATAAGCCAGACAGAAAAAGTTGAAAACTACATGATATCACTTATATGTGGGATATAAATCTAAAAAGAACAAACAAACATGACAAACAGAGACTCATGAACATAGACAGTAGACTAGTGGTTACCAGAGAGGAGCGGGGAGGGACCAGGTAAATGGGGTAATAGGGGTCAAATATGTGGTGACAGAAGGAAATCTAACTATGGGCAGTGTACACACAATCCAATATATGTGACTTACTGTTGAGTTGTTCACTTGAATCTTATTAAATTTTGTTAATCAAGGTCACCACAATGAATAAAAAAAAAATAAAAACAGTCACAGGGATGTAAAGTACTGCATAGGGAATATCATCAATAATATCATAATAACTATGTATGTTTGTCAGATGGGTAGTAGATTCATTGGAGTGATCACTTTGTAAGTTATATAAATATCTAATCGCTATGTGGTGTGCCTGAAACTAATATAATATTGTATGTCAACTGTAAAAATAAATAAGTAACTTCTACTTTGAGTTACTCAGGGTACTTGCTATTAATATGATCTGCAATATTTATCTTCTTTTTGTTAATACACATTTCAATGATCTTTCTTTGAATTTTAAATGAGGACGCAGTTGTGAGTACGTATAGCAGAGTAAGATATTCAAAAGTGAGGCAATGGGAAGATAATTCAAATTAATTAGATGGTCATTGAAAGATATACATTTTATACATTTAATATATAAAGTCTTCTCTTCATAGATACATAGAAATAAACTTGTCCTCTTTTTTAGTAGACAAAAATTTATTAAAAGATAGTAAATTTTATGTAATGTGTATTTTATCACAATAAAAACAAAAAGCAATGAAGTACTGATACATGATATAACATCATAAACCTTGAAAATATTATGCTTAGTGAAATAAACCAGACCCATAAGACCATATATTGGATGTTTCCATTTATATTAAATGTCCAAACAGACAAATCCATAGAGACAGAAAATAGATTAGTGTTTTCAAGGGGGTGCGAGAAAGAGAATTAGGAGTGACTGCTAATGGATACATGATTTCTGTTTTTATTTATTAAATTTATTGAAGTGACTTTGATTAATAAAACTATATAGGTTTCAAGTGTACCACTCTATAAGACATAATCTGTATATTGTATTGTGTTCTCACTATTCAAAATCAAATCTCCTTCTGTCACCATATATTTGACTTCTTTTACTTTTTTCTACCTCCCCTATCCTTCTTTCCCTTTAGTAACCACAATACTGTTGTCTGTGTCTATGAGTTTTTATTTGTTTGCCTTGTTCACTTGTTGCTTTTAGTCTTATATCCCACATATGAGTGAAATCATGTGATTCTTAACTTTTTCCAATTGATTATTTCATTTAGCATGATGCTCTCAAGACTTATCCATGTTGTCTCAAATGGCAGTATTTCATCCTTTCTCATGGCTGAGCAGTATTCCACTATTTATATTTACTACATCATCTTTATCCAATCATCCATCAAAGGACACACAAAGGAGGTAGAAGCAAAAATAAATGAGTCAGACTATATCAATCTAAAAAAGTTTTGCACAGCAAAAGACACCAACAACAAAATGAAAAGGCAACCAACCAAATGGGAGAAGATATTTGCAAACAATGCCTTCGATAAGGGGCTAATATCCAACATACACAAAAAACTCATACAACTCAGCGACAAAAAAATAAACAATCCAATTTAAAAATGGGCAGAGGACCTGAACATACACTTCTCCCAAGAAGATATACAAATGGCCAATAGACATATGAAAAGATGCTCAACTTCACAATTAGGGGAATGCAAATCAAACCCAAAATGAAGTATCACTTCACACCTGTTAGAATGGCTATCATCAAGAAGACAAGTAATAACAAGTGTTGGAGAGATTGTAGGGGAAAAAGGAACCCTCATACACTGCTGGTGGGAATGTAAACCGGCACAGATATTCTGGAAAACATTATGGAGTTTCTTTAAAAAGTTAATAATATGATTACCATACGACCCAGCAATCCCTCTTCTGGTTATCTACCTGAAAAAAGTGAAAACATCTATCTGCACAGATATATATACTCCTATGTTCATTGCAGCATTATTCATGATGGCCAAGATATGGTACATGGTTTCTTTCTAAAGTGATTAAAATATTCTGGAATTAGAGAGTGATGATGGATGCACAATTTTGTGAATATACTTAAAAATACTGAATTGTATACAATAACAAGGTGAATTTTATGCTATATGGATATATTTTCATATTAAAAAAAAACTGGAAACAACCAAAGTATCCATGGACATTCAATCATAGAGAATTAAATAAAAAGTTAAGCTAAGTACATACGATGGGATTGTATGTAGTCATTAAAAAGACATTTTAAAATAAGAAAATTAAAAATAATAATAATAAATAAATTGAGAGGAAAGAATGTATTATATGGAAAATTCACCAAGCTATATGATAAAGGTAAAAACAAAATGAAGCAAAAGACTAAGTACAAAAACTCTGAATACTCATGGAATTCTAAAAAAATTCTAGTTAAATATTACATTAAAACCTAAAAGAAAATTAAAAAAAATCATATGTGTATTCTCCCACTAAATCATTCTTATTTTTCATTTCATGAGAATGTTACAGAAACTCTGTAGTTCTTGTCCTTAGATATATACTTTAAAAGCAATTAACAGAGGAGTCCTTTATATTTGTACATGGAAGAGAGAAAATTTTGGTCTTGAGATGACACCTCATTTCCAGAAGAAATTAAAATGGATCAACCGACTTCTCAATTGAAAAATAAAACTAAATGAAAACAGATTACTGATACCCAGAAGCAGGTTCAGTTTCATTCTTTTTGTTCTCTTTGAGCACATTAAATTATGAAAGAAATTTATAATTTTTATATCACTTCTCAAATGTGGTTCATCAACCTCACAGTGCCCTTTTCTGGTTCCATGATTTACATTAAGCTAGTTCATCAATGTCGGGGAGCGGGAGGGGAAGGCTTAATTTGGAAAAGATGAAGAGGAAAAATCATTTTGAAACGTAAAAGTTAAGACTTTAGTTCCTCATTCTAGTATAACAAAAATAAACAGTCCGGTTGTGAGTAAAATGGTGATTGCCAAAGGCTGGAAAAAGGGGAAAATGGGAAGTTGCTTAATGTATACAAAAAATTTCTGGAGATTTTTTTGTGCAACATTGCGAATATACTTAACACTACTAAACTATACACTTAAAATATTTCAGATGGTAAATTTTATGTTATATGTATTTTACCACAACTAAAAATAAAAATAAAATACATACAGTTGAAGTATAGTCCAGGATGAGGTCAGCAGCTCTAAGTTGAGACGGCTTTCACCTCAATTAAATGTTTAACATAAATCAAACCCACCTGGATTTGATATAATTTTTAATTCCTGTCATTTCACTAAAATAGGCACATATTTCTCTTAATTTACTAAAACTATAGCTATAAAATTTCATTTCAACTTTTACTCTTAAAGTCTTTAGTATCACGTATTTATAGACCCATGTAAAAGATTATAAAACTGTTGCTTCATTTACTCTGGGGAATAATAAAATATTCTGCAATATCAAAACAAAGGACTCTAAGGTTTGACTTCTACTAGGTCGAAGGCATGGCATTCACTGAGATAAAGAACACTAGGAAAAGAACAACTTTAGAGGATTAGGGAGAGACCAGTGGTTCTCAGTGGGGATGATTTTGCCTCCCAGGTGACATTTGTCAGTGTCTGGAGACATTTTTGGTTGTTAGGATTTGGGGTGGTGGTGGGGTGCTACTGGCCTGGGTTGGGATACTGCTAAATATCCTACAATGCACAGGACAGCCACACCCTCCACCACAAAGAATGATCTGGCTTCAAATGTCAATAGTGTCAAGGTTGAGAAACTCTGCATCAGAGTTCTCTTTTCTGACTTTGGTCATCTTTCTTAGCCTTCGTAGCAGGCTTCTCTTTTTATGTCTCTAATTACTTACAATTCTGTCTTTAGCCCACTTCTCTTTTTTTTTTCTTCTATATTTTCTCTTGGAGATATCATCCATTCTCATGACTTCAACTACCACATATATGTTACTGACTCATACATATATATATCTAGTCCCAACTGCTCTTCCAGCTCTAGAGCCTTCTTTCTCTTGGTTTCCCTTCACATATTTTCATTAACCTACTGCTACATTGCTTGTCTTTATTAGTAGCATCTGATAGAGAAACACAGAGTCATTTATATTCTAAACATTTCCTCAGTATCTAGTTTGTATAAAGGGCTACACTGGTACCTGAAGGAAGGTGTTAATTATAGATATAAGAGGCAGTCACGGTTAATAAGTGTTTTAATGGCTTTTTCCCTGATTATGGCAATAGTTTTGCAAGGAAGAAATTATGTCCTGGAAACTAAAGCTTAAAGTGTTCAATAAACTACTTAAGTATCACAAAGCTGGCAAATAGCAGAATATTTTAAAAGTCAGTTCTATTTTGATATTAAGGATTGAACTTTATTTTTTTAAAACGGAGGACAGTGCTGGAAAAGTGTGGTCTAGTTTATCCCATAGCCAAAGGGAGATGGGTGTCAATGCTGAAGGTCTAGGTAGTTCCAGTAACCTTTTCTTCTAAGCCACATTGCACCCTCTTCTGGTTACTAACCACATATCATAGAGTAAGATTGATCATAATTTTCTATAACTCTACGGAAAAAATAAACATCGCCAATTAAAGTATGGCATACCATCAATTGTCAGAGATTTCCTAGATGTTGAAGCATCAAGAAAAGGCAAGCCTTTAGAGATTTCTAATTTGTTAAAATATGAAAAAAAGCATTCTTAGATTCTATGACATACGGTGAATTTATTTCCCACATTCAATTTCCAAAGTCAGTACTAGTGTTCTATTCTGCACTTTAGTCAACTAATACGTTTGTATATTGTTTTTAAATGGTCGTAGGTAGTTTCACGGCTTTGTGCTTTGCTTTTGCAACTAGATCTTAAAGCTGTTAGCGCTTCAATAATTTCTTTGTTCTCCCCGCCCCGGCTCCAGACCCGCCCCTCACACTCCGTGCGGTTCCACAATCTATGCAGAGTTTACCACTTAGGCGTAAACCTAACTTTAATTATAAAGTAGCATAAAATGTATAAGTCTGTCCATAGATTTAGTTACGCAGGGGGAGGGACGATGATAAAGCATTATATTACATATACTATACGAGTCACTTTTAAAAAGGCTGATCCTTGTAAAAACGTTAAAATGGGGTAGGGTAGGGAGCTGGGGCGGAGGCAAAAAGGGGATATACGTATCAGGATACAGGAAATGCGGTAAGAGAGAAACCGGGAGGAAGCTCTGTGCCTGGAGGAAACTCGCCGCCATCTCAGGTCTTTTGGCCTCGCCAGGGTCCACCAGAGAGAGCTGACACCCAGGTCCTATAACCCTTATGGAGGACCAACCTTGTACATCCGGGAGATCCACGCTCCCACCTGGAAACACACGGGAAACCAAGCCTCCAAAAAAGCGCTGCCTCCTAGCTCCACGGTGGGATTATCCGGAAGGAACCCCCAACGGAGGTAGTACTTCTCTCCCCTCCGCACCTCCTCCAGCATCACCTGGTCTAACGTCGCACCCTCCTCCTCCGGAGAAGTAGTAGAATATACTTCTCTCATCCTAAACCAGGTTAGATTCTTTCTCATCTGGAACATCCAGGCTCTCTGAATCCTAATTATGCATTTCCTAGATCGCCTTCTCATTTTCCCTGTTCGCTCCACGATTTTAAAATTGAAGAAAGACTATGCAGGCATTAAATAACTCACAAAATATACTTGGATGAAATTATGGATATTTAATGACATAAGAATTATTTTATTATAATGTGATAACAGTGGTTGTTATTTTTTAAGAAATAGAGTTGAATCTTTTGATATGTTTGAAAGTAATTTCGAGGGGTCGAGGTGGGGCTTACAAACAAAAGGTTCATGAGTTGATAATTATTATAACAAGGTTTTGTATACATGGCGATTCATTATACTGTTCTCACTACTTTTGTGTATATTTGAAACTTTCAATTAAAAAAATGCTGTTTAAGACCAGTAAAGATGTATTGAAGGTCTAATGCCTGTGCTTAGCACGGTGCTTATAAGAGCTGCAAAAGTGTGATTGTGTATGGTGAGAGAATTTAGTAAGTAAAAAAAAAATAGAATATGTTAAGTCAAACCCTAGTGCCATAATATTTGCTTGTTCAAGGTATTCAGGAAGCAACTTAGGGTGGACCAAATCATTCTGCTTGGTAGTAATCATGAACTATCTAAGAAGAAAGGGGAAATTTGGGTGGACCTTAAAGAGTGAGTGACATCTTTTCATGTGGAAGGGGAGAGAATGTTTTTCAGGCCTAGTATTTCTGGAACAAAAGCCCCAAGACAGGCTTGTTCTGGGAAAAGCTTGGCTATAATTCTGAATCTATGAGGACTTGGAGGTGAAATAGAGTGTTGCAGGGCCTTCAATATAATGCTAAGGACTATGCAGTTTAATCCATATGTAGTGGCAACCATTGAAGATTTTCAAGCAAGTGACACATTATAGGAGTTCAGTTTTTACTATAAAGTTTTTACTATCAGAGAAACAATCTTCTATTTATATGAACTTATAGAATACAAGAAATAAAACCAAATCTGACCTAAGCATCACAGATCTTTGTAATCCAAAGGACACAGGGCATCCCTTCTTCATTCATGCAATAAACCTTTATGGAATCCTTGCAATGGACTAGGTATTGTACTGGGAGCTGAAAGGGATGGATGGCCAAGGCATAGTGCCTGGTACATAGTAGGAGTGAAATCTATTTGAATAAATAAGTCAATGAATAATAGTCTAACAGTGGCAACTAAGGGGGTTCTGGATTTAGGGCTTGGTGGTAGTGCATAGAAAACTAATGAGCTCTATTTCGCTTGAAAGCATCACCAGGTCATTCCTTAAGCCTGATTTCCCTCAACTTTACCTCTTTGTCCAAACAGTAGTGGTGGTGAGCAGGAGAGCATAGATCTGCTCACATAGAAAACAAAGATTGTGTATGGCAAGAAGTGCAAGAGCTACATAATTTCTTTCAGTGATTCAAATCACTGAAAAATTGTAATAATGTTTACCGAACATTTTTTACATGCCAGACACTGTTCTAAAGGGCTTCCATAGTCTATACTTATTATTGTACTTATTGTCAATTATTATTTGTTATTGATATGCAATGGATCCTTTCAATACTATCTATATAACTGTTTTTACAGGAGTATAAAATTGAAATGGGGGTATGGTGGAACAGGACTTGAAGAGGTCAGGGGAAAGAGATAAATTAACAAAAAATGATTTTACCTTATTTTACTATTTTTCAGTCGTTGAAGGATTACAGTATGACTCAGTTTCCTTCACCTATTTGTAAAATAGTTCATCCAGTGAAGACAATGAAGATTATTGACAATGCTACCCTGCTTTTTCTGTTGTCCTGTGCTGGGAAGTTGTGATTGTTAAGGTAATGTCCTTACTAAAAACTTACTAAGGGAGGAAGAAAAATAGTTGGTTATGACACTAAACTGATTAATTATGACATTAAAAATAACTAGCCAAACAAAAACCAAAAAGCTATCACCAAATGATAAAATTGAAAGCATTTTCTACACTATATGAAACCATCCATATATACCACAAAAGTGTAAATCTATAAGCTGTTTTGTTCCATTCACTCTAATTACCTTATAGTTTCTGATGTTATTGTGAAATGTATCTTTTAAACCACATTTTGTGATTATTCTTACATGTTGATTTTATATGCTGCAGCTTTCTGAATTGTATTTGTTCTAATTATGGATTTTCTGTTAATTACATTGGGAATAATGGCAGTTTCTTCCCAATATATTTTAGATTGTCCAATATTTTTTGCCATTTTTTAACTTATTTTATTGTGCTAGTTAGGATCTTCAGTACAATGAGAAATAGTAGCAGTGATAGAGGATTTCCTTGTCTTGCTACTGAATTTACAAGGGAATTCTATAAATATTTCACCATTTTAGTAGATTTTCTTTTTCAGGTTAAGGAAGTTCCTTTCTATTCTTAGTTTGCGGAGAGTTTTTATTATGAATTAGTATGCAGTTTCTTCTCCAGATACTTGGTATTTACTGCTATGATCATATGGGTTTTTTTTCCTCATTAATATGACAGCATGATATGTGACTGTATGATAAATTACAGTAATCAATTTTCTAATGTATTTCTCATTTTTGGTTTCATCAGACCTCACCATTGAATATTTTGTTTCCTATTTTATTAACTTTTGCTTTTTTATTTTTTTCTTTACTTTCTGTTTGCTCTTTTTCTGGTTTATTTATTTGGTCTTATATGTCAGTAATTTTCAGTTTTCTTTTCTAAACTATGACTATAAATTTTTCACTATCTACCACTTTAGAAGAATTTCACAGGTTTTTATATGTAGTAATTTATTGTAATTCAATTATTATTTTCTAATTTATGATTTCTTTTTGACTCATGAGTTTTTTTATTTACAAACACAAAAGTCTGTTTTAAAAATCATATTGTGAAATCATTAGTTCAGTTATAGATGAATTTCATCTTATTTTCTGCTTTAAAATGTTTTATGTCTTTTGTCTTTCTGGTAACAAAAACCAAAATTATATACTGGCTCCTTATCCCAATAGATTTCGGCAATATAAAACTTTTTTTTTTTTCACTAAATACATAGGAAAAGTGTGATTGTGCTATTCAATGATGGAATTATTGCTGCTATTTATACTTTTTAAAATATATTTTTATTTAAGCATAGTTGGTATACAATCTTATATTGATTATATTATTTTCGAGTGTACAATATAGTGATTTGACATTTTTATACCTTACAATGTGATCACCTCACTAATACTAGTAACCATCTATCAATGTGCAAATTTATCACAATATCATTAACTATATTCTTCTTCTCCTTTTCACCCATCCTCTACCTACTTTCTTCTGGTAACCATCCCTTATACTTATGTTTTTAAATTTTTTATTTTGATTTAATTTTATACTTAAAGAAAAATTGTAAGAATATTACAAAGAACTCCATTATACCCTTTACCTAGATTCACCAATTACCATTTGGCCATGTTTGCTTTATCATTCTCTATTTCCATATCATTCTCTATCATTTCCTTCTCCCTCTCCCTTACCTTTTTTCCTCTCTTCCTCCCCCATCCCTTTTCTTCTCTCTCTCTCCCTTTTACTCTTTTTCTCTTTAACTTGCAGACATCATGCTCCTTTACCTGTGAATACTTCAGTGTAATATTCTCAGAACAATGCCTTTCTATTACACAACTTCAGTACATGGGATAAAATAGGAATTTGACATTGTTCCATTTTCTGTTATGTTTCATAAACCTTTATTGTCATGATTATGTACTCATTCACTGAGAAAGGGACGAGTTCGAGAAAACATATTTCAAATGGACAATGTAAGCTATATTATTTTTTCCCACCTTTATTGACATATATTTGACATATAAAATTGTTGTAAGTTTAAGGTGTACAATGTGATGATTTGCAATATATGCATATTACAGAATGAGTAACACAGTAAGATTAGTTAGCACATCAGTCATCTTACATAGTTACCATTTTTTGTGTGTGTGTGGTTAGAATTTTTAAGATCTACTCTCTTAACTTTTAAGTATACAATATTGTTAACTATACTCACTAGTCCATAGTATAGTATTAAGTATACTATAACTATAGTTTTATGATTTTATATAACTATACTATAACTGTAGTATTAACTATAATATAATGTACATCATGCTGTACATTAAATTGCAAGAACTTATTCATGTTATAACTGAAAGTTTATATCCTTTGACCACCTTCACCCATTTCCCCAACCCTGCCATCCCTGGAAACCACCAGTCCACTCTCTGTTTCTATGAATTAATTTTTTTTAGATTCCTTGTATAAGTGAAATTATATAGTATTTGTCTTTTTCCGTCTGAATTATTTCACTTAGCATAAGGTTCTCAAGGTTTATTCATTATTTTGGAAATGGCAGAATTGCCTTCTTTTGTTTGTTTTATTTTGTTTTTTTGTTTTATTTTTTATTAATTAATTTATTTAATTGAAGAAATGATTTAATTTTCCCCTTGTCTTTTTCAATTATAGTTTCTGGTGTACAACATGCTGACTAGACATTTATATAACTTGCAAAGTGATCACCCCAATATATCTAGTTTCCATCTGACACCGTATATAGATATTACAATATTATTGACTGTATTCCTTATGCTATACTTTACATCTTTATGACTGCTTGTAACTACCAATTTGTACTTCTTAATACCTTTCCTTTTTCATCCACACCACAAATCCCCTCCCATCTGGCATCTATCAAAATGTTCTCTATATCTAAGAGTTCTTTAGATTCCACATTTAAATGAAATAATATGGCATTTGTTTTTCTCTGTCTGACTTAGCACATTTTCTCTGACTCCAGTTAGTACAATACCCTCTAGGTCCATCCGTGTCGTTGCAGCTAACAAGATTTCATTCTTTTTTATGGCTAGTATTTTATTGTATATATGTACCAACTCTTCTATATCCATTTACCTTTTGATAGACACTGAGGTTGCCAACATATCTTGGCTATTGTAAATAATGCTGCAGTTAACATATAGGTTCATATGTCCCTTTGAAGTAGTGTTTTGGGTTTGTTTGATTTCTTTTTATGTTTTCTAGCTCCACTTTTATATTTTCTATCTCTTTGTTAAAGTTCTCATCTACTCTTCTCCTAAGTTCATTGAGCATCCTTATAATCCATATTTTGAACTCTGCATCTGGTAGATTGCTTGTCTTCATTTTATTTAGTTCTTTTTCTGGAACTTTGTTCTATTCTTTCATTTGAGACATGTTTCTTTGTCTCCCATTTTGACAGGCTGTCTGTGTTAATTTCTATGTATTAGGTAGGGCTGCCATGTCTCTCATTCTTAGTAGAGTGGCCTTATCTATTATGTGCCCTCTGGGGCCCAGTGGTGCAGTCTTCCCATGTCACCTGAGCCAGATGCTTCAGATGTGTCCCTTATGTGTGTCATGTGTGTCTTCCTGTTGTAGTTGAGCTTTGGTTGCTGTTTGTATGTCAGTAGGAGGGATTGACCTTGGGCTGATTGGTTGGGAGGACTGGCTGGTAAGGGGCTGACCCTGTGAAGCAAGATTTGCTTTAGCAGGGCTCTAGTATGTGCCCTGTCTGCCTTTTGTTTGTGTCATCTTTGGATGCAGGCCTGGGTGGTGCTCAGGCTCCGTGGAAGCTGGGCGTGTGGCCCTGGGCCTCCTGGAAGGAGCTCTGCCACAGACCAAGCTCAGCCGCAGCCTGTGTATTGGCTGGGGCCACCTGGCAAAAGTCACTAAGAAATCTGCAGATGGCTATCAGCCACACTGGGCTTGGAGGTACCTCGAGAGGCCAAGTCCCAAACTGTAGCTTGCTGCTCCTTGTGACAGGCTTCAGGCTGCTCAGCAAGAGGTATGAGCATGCCGAGGCCAGATGCTCTTTATTTGGGTTTGTGAGCCTTTGAGAGATTTTAGGAAAGTCCACAGCATGAGCCAAGACAGGCCATTTGTATGGAAAAGCCACTGGAAGTGGCTGGGTTGTGCCTGCAAGTTGGGTGGGGCAGAGTCTCAGGGATACACTAGGGCAGGGTGATCAGTGTAATCCAGGTTGATGGAGACTCAAATATGGCATCTGTCTGTGTCTGTGCTCCAGGAAGGGCGAGGGTTCATCAAAGAATCAATGGATTCTGCCGGAACTTCTCTCTGGGAGAAAGTTTCTCTTCCACTCCTTGCTCTGAAGCCAGACAACTCAGTTTCTTCCCTTATGTCCCTGGTGCCTTTCCATCTGCTGCCCCAGTGATGGAACGCAGAATGAGTGAGTTCATCAGCAAGTAAGTCCACACGCTGACCCCGTAAGAGGAATGTCTGTGACTTCAGCAGCCCTCTGTCTCACTCAGCCACAATTTCCACTGGTTTTCACAGCCAGAAATTGTGGGGATGTCTCTAAGTGGAACTGGAACCCTGGGATGGGGAGCTGGGTATGGGACCAGGATCTCTCGCTCCTCTGGGGGGACATCTGCAGCAGAGATATTTCTCCCAGTTCTCAACCGCCACATGCAGGTGGTGGATCTCTGAGTCTCTGCCCCTCCTAGCAGTCTTTAGTTGGCCTCTTCTGTGTGTCCCCCATTGTAGGACTTTTGTTCAGCTAGACCTCAGGTGACTCAGAATGATGGTTGTTCTGTAGTTTAATTGTAATTTTGATAAGATTGTGAGAGGAGCAAGCACAGTGGTTATCTATTCTGCCACCTTGACCGGAACCACAATTGGATTACATTATTTTTTATGGCTGAATAGTCCATTGTATATATGCAGTTCATTTTCTTTGTCCATTCATCTGTTGATGAACACTTACTTTGTTTCAATGTCTTGTTTATTGTAAATAATGATGCAATGAACGTGGGGGTGCAGCTATTGCTTCACCATAGTGATTTCATTTCCTTCAGATATATTCCCAGTAGGATCGCTAAGTCATAATAGTCCTACTTTTAATATTTGAGAAAATTTTATACTGTTCTCCATAGTAGATATAGCAATTAATGTGTTGACCAATAGCATACATTGGTTCGTTCCCTTTTCTCTACATCCTCACCAGTATTTGTTATCTCTTGTATTTTTGATGATAGCCATTCTAACAAGTATGAGATGTCTCATTGTGGTTTTGATTTTCATTTCTCTGATGATTAGTGATGATGAGCAGATTTTTATGTACCTGTTGGCCATTTGCATATCTTCTTTGGAATAACTTCTATTCAGGCATTTTGCACCTTTTAAAATTGGATTACTTGTTTTTCTGCAGTTGAGTTGTATGAGATCTTTATATTATTTTTGGATATTAATTCCTTATTCCAATGTGGTTTGAAAATATTTTCTCCCGTTTCATAGTTTTCCTTTACAATCTATCGATCATTTCTTTTACTCTGCAGAAGCTTTTCAGTTTGAGGTAGTCCTGCTTGTTGACTTTTTCTTTTATTGCTTTTGCTTTTGGTGTCATAGCCACAAAATCCTTGCAAAGACCTATGTCAAGAAGCTTTTCCCCTACGTTTTTTAGAGTTTGTGGTTTCAAGTCTTACCCTAAGTGTTCAACATATTTTGCATTAATTTTTGTGAGTGATGTAACATCGTGCTTCAGATTCATTCTTTTTAATGTAATTTTGCAGTTTTTCCAGCATCGTTTATCGAATAGACTATCTTTTCTCCATCGAGTATTCTTGGCTTCCTTGTCAAATATTAAGTGACCATATAAGTGGGGGTTTATTTCTGGGCTCTCAATTCTGTTCCATTGGTCTAAGTGTCTGTTTTTATGCCAGTACCATACTTTTCTTTTTATAATTTTTATTAAAATATGGTAGACATGCAGTCTTATATTAGCTTCAGCATAATGAGTCGACGTGTGTGTGTGTATACACACACCTTATGATGTGATCACTACATTGAGTCCAGTGACCATCTGTCACCATACAAATTATAATGATATTGTTGACTATATTATCTGTGTTGTGCACTACATCTCTGTGGCTTATTTATTTTATAACTGGAAGTTTGTACCTCTTTTCCTCCTAAACCTTTTCACCCACTCCAAACCACCCATCTTCATGTCAATCATTAGTTTGTTCTCTGTATCTACGAGTATATTTTTGTTTTGTTTGTTTTTTAGATTCCACATATAAGTGAAATCAAAAAGTATTTGTCTTCCTTTGACTCATTTCACTTTGCATAATATCCTCTAGATCCATCCATGTTGTAGCAAATAGCAAGATTTCATTTTTTATGACTAATATTCCATTGTGTGTGTATATTACATTCTCTTTAGCCATTCATCTGTAGATGAACACCTTAGATATTGTAAATAATGCTGTAATGATCATAATAGGTGTATATATCTGTTCAAATTGGCGTTTTCCTTTATATCTGATAAATACTCAGAAGTGGTATTGCTGGGTCGTTTGGTAGTTCTATTTTTAATTTCTTGGGGAATCTGTACTGTTTTCCATAGAGGCTACACCAATTTACAATTCTACTAACAGTGCATGACAGTTTACTTTTCTCCACCTCCCTGCCAACTCTTGGTATTTGTTGACTTTTTGATAATATCCATTCTGGTGTGAAGTGATATCTCATTGTGATTTTATGTTTCCTGGTGATTATTGTCATTGAGTATCTTTTTATATATCTTTTGGCCATCTGTATGCTTTCTCCAGAAAAATGTCTCTTCATGTTCTCTGCTCATTTTTTGATTATTTTTTTTAAATGATTTTTTTTGTGTTATTGAGTTGTATGAATTTTTTATATATTTTAGATATAAACTCCTTTTGGATTATTTGCAAATATCTCTCCTATTCAGCAGGTTGTCCCCTTAAAAAATTAATGGATTCCTTCACTGTGCAGAAGCTTTTCAGTTTGACAAAGTCCATTTCTTTATTTTTGCTTTTGTTTACCTTGCTTGAGGGGATCTTATCGAAAAGACATTTTTGATAAGACTAAGACTGATATCAAATATTATACTGTGTTTTCTTCTAGGAATTTTATAGCTTCAAGTATTACATTTAAGTCTTTAATCTATTTTGAGTTTGTTTTATGTATGATGTAAGAGAGTGGTCCAATTTTATTTTTTGCATGTATCTGTTCGGTTTTCCCTAATACCACTTGTTGAAGGGACTGTTATTTCTCCATTGTATGTTGTTACCTACTTTGTCATATAGTCATTGACCATATATGCAAGGGTTTATTTTGGGTCTTCTCTATTTCATCTATCTATATGTCTGTTTTTGTTCTAGTACCATACTGTTTTGATTATTATAGCTTTATAGTATAGTCTGAAATCAGGGAGTGTGATACCTCCAACTATGTTCTTCTTTCTCAAGATTGCTTTGACTGTTTGTAGTCTTTTGTGGTTCTATATAAATGTTAGGGTTATATTTCCAGTAATGAGAGAAACGTCATTGGCATTTTTATAGGGATTACATTAAATCTATAGATTGCTTTGGGTAGTTTGGTCATTTTAACAATATTTTTCAAATCCATGAGTACGGTATATCCTTGCATTTATTTGCGTCCTCTTCATTTTCTTTCTTCAGTGTCATATAGTTTTCAGAGTGTGGGTTTTTCAGCTCCTTGGTTTAATTTCTTCCTATGTATTTTATTCTTTTTGGAACTATTATAAATGGTATTGTTTTGATTTTTCCTTCTGACTGTTTGTTATTAGTGTATAGAAATATGACATATCTGTATATCGATTTTGTATCCTACTACCTTTATAGTATTCTTTAATGATCCTTTTTGTGGTGTCAGTTGTAATCTTTTCTCTTTCATCTCAGATTTTGTTTATTTGGGATGTCTTTTGTTCTTGATGAGTTTTGATAGAGCTTGCCAATTTTATTTATGCTTTTAGATAACCAACTTTTAGTTTCATTAATCTTTCCCATTGCTTTTTAGTCTCTATTTTGTTTATTTCTGCTTTGAACTTTATTTCTTTCTACGTACTTTGAGTTTTGTTTCTAGTTCCGTCAGGTGTAAAGTTAGATTGTTCATTTGCGATTTTGCTTGCTTATTGAGGTAAGCCTGTATAACAATACATTTTCCTCTTAAAAAGGCTTTTGCTGCATCTTATAAATTTTGTAACGTTGTATTTTCATTTTCATTTGTCTCAAGGTAATTTTTGATTTCATGCTTGATATCCTCTGCAATCCATTGTTTGTTTAGTTGCATGTTGTTTAATCTCCACGTATATTTGTGTGTGGGTTTTTTTTTTTTTTTTCAGTTTTTCTGCCATAGTTGATTTCTTGTTTCAAGCCACTGTGGCCAGAAAATATGCTCAATATAATTTTGGTATTCTTGAATTTATTAAGACTTGTTTTGTGGCCTAATATGTGTCTATCATAGAAAATGTTTCATGCGCATGGGAGAAAAATGTGTAATCTGCAGTTTTGGGATGAGGTGTTCTAAAAATGTCTGTTAAGTCAATCTGGTATATTGTGGAATATAAGACCAGTAATTCCCTATTTTCTATTTTTCCTTTTTTTTAAAGTTTATTAGGGTAACATTGGTTAATATAATTATATAATTTCAGATGTACATTATAATTTGACATCTGTATACTTTATTGTGTGTTTACCAACCAAAGTCCAGTTTTCTTCAGCTAAAATATATTTGACCCCCTTTAACTATATACCTCCTCCTTCTTCCCCACCCTCTACCCTCTGGTAACCAATAGTCTATAACCCATGTCCATGAGTCTCTGTTTGTTTGTCCTGTTCATTTGTCGCTTTTATGTTTGTATCACACATACAAGTGATATCATGTGATTTTCAACTTTTTGTGTCTGGCTTATTTCGCTTAGCATGATTATCTCGAGGTCTATCCATGTTGTCACAAATGGCAGGATTTCATCTCTACTTATAGGTGAGTAATATTCCATTGTATATATGTGCTACAGCTTCTTTAGCCAATCATCTATTGTAGGACACTTTGATTGCTTCCATGGCCTGGCCACTGTGAATAAGCTGTTATGAATATTGGTGTGCAAGTATCTTTTTGGTTATGGGTTTTCAAGTCTTTGGGGTAAATACCCAGTAGAGGGATCATATGCTAGATCAATTCTTAGTTTTCTGAGGAAACTCCATACTGTTTTTCATATGAGCTGTACTAATTAGCAGTCCCACCAGCAGTGTATGAGGGTTCCTTTTTCTCTGCATCCTCTCCAACACTTGTTATTAATTGTCCTGTTGATTATACCTTTTCTAACAGGTGTGAAATGGTATCTCATTGTGGTTTTAATTCGCATTTCCTTAATAGCTAGGGATGTTGAGCATCTTTTTAAATATTTGTTGGCCGTTTGTATGTTCTCTAGAGAGAAGTGTCTGTTCAGGTCCTATGACTATTTTTTGATTGGATCATTTGTTTTTTTGTCATTATTGAATTGTATGAGTTCTTTGTATATTTTGGATAGTAGGCCCTTATCAGAGGTGTTGCTTGCAAAGATATTTTCCCATTTGTATGGTTTTCTGTTTACCTTGTTAAAGATTTCTTTTGCTGAGCATAAGCTTTTTAGTTTGATGCAGTCCCATTCATTTATTTTAGCTTTTACTTCCCTTGCCTTTGAGGTCAAATTCATAAAATCCTCTTTAAGTCCAAGGTC
>NW_006434840.1:466190-482202 GCF_000325575.1 Pteropus alecto
TTTAATTCAATGCCTTTTATATCTTTCTCTTGTCTGATTACACTCGCTAGGACCTCCAGTGTTATATTGAATAACAGAAGCAATAGTGCACAGCCTTGCATTGTTCCTGATCTTAGAGAGAAGGTTTTTAGTTTTTCACCATTAAGTATAATATTGGCTGATGGTTTGTCATATATGGACTTTATTATGTTACAGTACTTCTATACCAATTTTGTTAAGAGTTTTGATCACAAGTAGGCGCTGTATCTTGTCAAAGGCTCTTTTTGTATCTATTGATATGATCATTTGATTCTTTTTTAAAAATTTCATTATGTGATGCATCAAATTAATTTATTTGCGTATGTCGAACCATCCCTGTGCATCTGGGATGAAGCCCACTTGATCGTGGTATATAATCTTTCTAATATGTTGCTGTATTCGGTTCGCTAGTATCTTATTTAGGATTTTTGCATCTTCGTTCATGAGAGATATTGGTCTGTAGTTTTTTTTTGTGTTATCTTTACCAGGTTTTTTTTTTTATTTTTTATCAGAGTGATATTGGCCTCATAAAATGTGTCGGGAAGTTTTGCAAGAGTTTGAGGAGAATAGGTATTAAATCTTCTTTGAATGTTTGGTAGAATTCACTGGTGAAGCCATCTGGTCCTGCACTTTTACTTTTTGGTAGGTTTTTGATGACTGTTTCAATATCCATACTGCTGATCGGTCTATTTATATTTTTCAGTTGTTCTTGATTCGGTCTAGGAAGGTCATATATTTCTAAGTACTGGTCCATTTCTTCTAGGTTATTAAATTTGCTGTTATATATTTTTCCATAGTATTCTTGTATGATTCCTTGTATTTCTCTGAAGTCAGTCATTATTTCCCCAATTTCATCCCTGATTTTGTTTATTTGTGTCCTTTCTCTTTTTTCTTTAGTGAATCTAGCCAGGGGTTTGTCACTTTTATTAACCTTCTCAAAGAACCATCTCTTTGTTGCATTTTATTTTTTCTATCTTTTTTTGTTTTCAATTTAATTTATTTCTGCTCTAATTTTGATTCTTTCTTTCCTTCTGTTGACTTTAGACTTCATTTGTTCTTCTACTTCCAGTTTTTTAAAGATGAAGTATTAGGTTGTTTATTTAGGTTCATTCTTCTTTTTGGAGATAGGCCTCTAATGATACTAACTTTCCTCTTATGACCACTATTGCCATGTCCAAAACATTTTAATATGTTGTACTATCATTATCATTCGTTTCTATGTATCTCTTGATTGTTCTTTTAATTTCTTCTGTGACCCAGTTATTCTTCAGTGGCATATTTAATCTCCATGTATTTGTGGTTCTTCCTGATTTATTTCTGTAGTTGATCTCTAGTTTCAAAGCATCATGATCAGAGAATATGGTTGGCATGATTTCAACCCTCGTATATTTGTTGAGGCTATCTCCGTGTCCCAGTACATAGTTGATTCTTGAGAATGTTCCATGTGCACTAGAGAACAATATGTAAACCCCTGCATTGAAGGCTCTGTAAATGTCAGTTATGTCCAGTTGGTCTAATATGTCATTTAAGGATGTTATTTCCTTACTGAATTTCTTTTTGGATGATCTGTCCATATCCGACAGTGGGGTATTTTGGTCCTCTACTACGATAGTGTTTTGGTCTGTTTTTCCCTTGAGTTCTGTTAGTAATTCTTTTACATATTTTGGGGCTCCCTGATTGGGAGCATAGATATTAATAAGTGTCATGTCTTCTTGTTGCAAGAATCCCTTTATCATTATGAGGTATCCCTCTGTATCTTTCTTTACCTTTTTTATTTTGAAGTCTATTGCTTTCTATATGAGTATTGCTACTCCTGCTTTTCTCTGAATGCCACTTGCTTGAAATATCATTTTCCACTCTTTCACTTTGAGTCTATATTTGTCTTTGGAGCTGAGATGTGTCTCCTGGAGGCAGCATATGGTTGGGTTTTGCTTTTTGTTCCATTCTGCAACTCTGTGCCTTTTTATTGATGAGTTCAATCCATTTACATTAGAATGATTATTGAAATATGAGTTCTTATCACCATTTTATCTTTTGCTTTTTGGTACCTTGGTGTTTCCATTGCTTCCTTGTCCATGTACTTTTATTTCCTTTTTTTTTTTGCTGGCTTTTGTGGGTTTTCCCTCTGGTGCTTCTTGTTTCATGTTATATACTTCGGTTCTGAATCTTTAGTGTGTGGTTACCCTCACGAATATTTAAAAGACAGTTATATACATACAGTCGTCCATTTTCTTCTACATGTGCCTTATCTCAGTTTCCCTTTGTGAATTTGGATCTTTTAATACTCTTGTTTTCATTCATCGTTATCTCGATTTGTTTTTGTGTATGCTAAACATTCATTATTATCTTGTAACAGTTCTCTTATTATTATTTAAGGATATAATGCCTTGTTCTTAGTAAGGGTTGCACTCCTCCACTTCAATTTCCCGGATAGTCACTTTACACCTAATTATGTTTTTTTTTTTTTTTTATCAGCTTGTTTTAGGTGAGCTGACCCCTTTCAGTATTTCTTGTAGTGCAGACCTCATAGTGGAGAATTCCCTCAATTTTTATATGTCTGGAAAAGTCTTAATTTCTCCTTCATATTTAAAGGAGAGCTTAGCTGGATACATTATTCTAGGCTGGTAGTTCCTTTCACTTAATAATTTAAACATTTGATTCCATTCCTTTCTGGCTTGTAAGGTTTGAGTTGAGAAGTCCAAGGATAATCTAATGGGTTTAGCTTTATAAGTACCGTTTTCTTCTCCCTGGTTGCCTTGAGAATTCTTTGTTGTTGATTTTTGATAATTTTAATACAATATGTCTTGGTGAAGGCCTATTTGCGTTGAGATAATTGGGTGTTCTGTTGATTTCTTGAATTCCAAGCTCCAGCTTATTCATTAGATATGGGAAATTATTGTCAACTATTTGTCTGAAAATGGGTTCTAATTCCAGCTCCTTTTCTTTTCCTTTTGAGAATGCCCATTATTCTTACGTTTCCTCTCCTGATGGTATCAGCTCGTTCTAGTATTTCTCTTTTATTATTTTTCATTCTTTGGTTTCTCTCTTCTTCCTTCCGATTTATTTCTAGATTTCTGTCTTCGATATCACTGATCCTTTCCCGAGTTTGTTATTTCATTTTTCAACTCTTGCAGTGCATTCTTTATCTCCAGAAGGTCTATTTGGTTCTTTTTGAGGGTTTCAATCTCCTTTCTCTGCTCATCTTGTTGTTTTTGCAGTTTCTGAAATTGTTGATATGACTCGTTTTAGATATATGACTCGTTTCAGATCCCACTGAGTTTTTTCAGAAGTAGCATCCTGAATTCTCTGTTACTTAGGTCACATATTTCTATGTCTGTAAGCTTATTTCTGGAGATTTTTCTCTTTCTTTCTGAGATGCCTTGTTGCCTTGGTTGTTTACAGTGTTTAATGGATTATTTTTTTGCCTGGGCATTAATGGAAATGTATTCTGCTTTTTTCCTAGAAAAAAAAATATTTATTATCTTAAGGTCTCTCTAGCCTGTTGCAAAGAAGGCACTTTTATTTTGGTTTCCAGTAGGTGGTTTCTAAGCTTGTTGGGTCCCTGCTTTATAGAAAGTCTTAATAATGCTTTTTAAAATTTTCTTGTAGATATTTAATCATGCTTGCTACCCTCATTTTCAGTCCCTGTCAGTGTCAGTGACAGTCTTGGCAGCATTTGCTCAGATTCCCCTGGGGCTCCGCGTTATTGGTCTTGAAGGGTAGGGGGGGATGGGCACTCTGAGTTGAGGGCTGTGGGCTGCTGCTCAGCCTCTGTTTTGTAATCGCGGCTGGCAAAAATCAGCTGTCGTTCTTCCGTGATCCTGTCCTGCTTCTCTGCTTTCTGCCCTGGTGACTGGGCCCTGCAGCCAGCCGGCCGGGCAGAGCTCACAGCTATCCCAGGCAGGAATGTTCAGGGAACTTGCCACTCCTTTTCTCCCTCCCCCTCCTCCTGTAGGGTATTCTGGTGGCTACGAGAGGCAGCTTTTTTATTACTCCAAGTGCACTGCTTGAAACCTGGGATTCTGACCTGTGGTAGCTCTTATGCGCAGATCCCATGCTCAGACATGCTGGTGTGCAGTTTGTGTGTTTTTTGCCGAGTTTTAGATGTTCAACTCGTTGTTTCATGGGGAGAGATCTGAGGACATCTCTCACTCTGCCATGTTTTTTTTCCCCCACTGTATAATCTTTTTAAGATGTTGCTGTATTTGTATTCACTAGTGTATTATTTAGGATTTTTGTATCTGTGTTCATGAGAGATATTGGTCTATAATTTTTCTCTTTTTGTGTTACCTTTACCAGGTTTTGGTATCAGGGTGGTATTGGCCTCATAAAATGACTTGGGAAATATTGCCTCTTCTTCAATTTTTTGGAAGAGTTTGAGGAGAACAGGTATTAAATCTTCATTGAATGTTTGGTAGAATTCACTGGTGAAGCCGTTTGGTCCTGGACTTCTACTTTTTGGTAGGTTTTTGATGAGTGTTTCAAGTTCCATACTGCTGTTAGGTCTATTTATATTTTCCAGTTGTTCTTGATTCAGTCTAGAAAGGTTGTAGTTTTCTAAGTACTGGTTCGTTTCTTCTAGGTTATTAAATTTGGTGTCATATACTTTTTATAGCATTCTTGTATGATCCTTGGTTTTTCTGTGATGTCAGTTGTAATTTCCCCTTTTTCATCCTTGATTTTGTTTATTTGTATTTTTTCTCTTTTTTCTTTAGTGAATCTAGCCAGGGGTTTGTCACTTTTATTCACCTTCTCAAAGAACCAACTCTTTGTTGCATTTATTTTTTCTATTGTTTTTTTTTTCAATTTCATTTATTTCTACTCTAATTTTGATTATTTCTTTCCTTCTGCTGACTTTAGGCTTTACTTGTTCTTCCTTTCCTTGTTTTTTTGAGACGAAGCGTTAGGTAGTTTATTTAGGCTCGATCTTGTTTTTGGAGGTAGTTCTGTAATGATATGAAGTTTCCTTTTATTACCGCTTTTGTTGGGACCCAAACGTTTTGATATGTTGTGCTATCAGTATCATTTGTTTCTGTGTATTTCTTGATTTCTATTTTTATTTCTTCTCTGTCCCAGTTATTCTTGAGTAGTATGTTGTTTAATCTCCAGGTATTTGTGGTTCTTCTTGCTTTCTTTTTACAGTTGATCTCTAGTTTCAAAGCATTTCAGACAATATGGTTGGTATGATTTCAACTTTCTTATATTTGTTGAGGCCATCTCTGTGTCCCAGTATGTGGTCGATTCTTGAAAATGTTCCATGTGCACTAGCGAATGTATAAGCAGCTGTTTTGGGATGGAAGGCTCTGTAAATGTCAATTATGTCCAGTGGTCTAATGTGTCATTTAAGGATATTATTTCCTTATACATTTTCTGTTTGCTTGATCTTTCCATATCCAACAGTGGTGTATTTAGGTCCCCTACTATGTTAGTGTTTTGGTCTGTATTTCCCTTTAGTTCTCTTAGTAATAGATTTACATATTTTGGGGCTCTCTGATTGGGAGCATAGATATTAATAAGTGTTATGTCTTCTTGGTATATGATTCCCTTTATCATTATGAAGTGTCCCTCGGTATCTTTCTTTACCTTTTTTATTTTGAAGTCTATTTCATCTGATATGAATACCCCTACTCCAGCTTTTCTCTGTATGCCATTTGTTTGAAATATCATTTTCCGTCCTTTCACTTTGAGTCTATATTTGTCTTTGGAGCTGAGATGTGTCTCCTGGAGGCAGGATATGGTTGAGTTTTGTTTTTTATCCATTCTGCAACTCTGTGCCTTTTTATTGGTTAGTTCAGCCCATTTACATTTAGTGTGATTATTGATATCTGAGGTCTTCTTGTAGCCTTTTTATCTTTTACATTTTGGTAGCTCAATGTTTCCATTGCTTCCTTGTCCTTTTGTTTCTATGTTCTTTATTTTGGTTGGTTTTTGTGGGTTTTCCCTCTGGTTCTTCTTGTGTTATGTTATATACTTGAGTTTTGAATCTTTGGTGTGTGGTTACCATTACGAATATATTAAAGATATTTATACACGTATAGTCATCCTTTTCCTTCTGTGCATGCCTTATCTCTATTTCCCCTTGCGAATTTGGATCTGCGAATCCTCCCTTTTCAGTCATTTTGGTCTTCATTTGTGTCTATGTATGCTGAACATTTATTACTATCTTGCTATAGCAAATCTCTTATTTTAAGCTTATAATGCCTTGTTCCTAGTAAGGGTTGCACTCTTCTGCTTTTATCAACTTGCTAGTCACCTTACTCCTAATTATGATTTATTTTTTTATAATTTTGTTTTAGGTAAACTGACCCCTTTCAGTATTTCCTGTAGTGCAGGCCTCATAGTGGAGAATTCCCTCAATTTTTGTATGTCTGGAAAAGTCTTAATTTCTCCTTCATATTTAAAGGAGAGCTTAGCTGGATACGTTATTCTAGGCTGATAGTTTTTTTTCATTTAATAGTTTAAATATTTGATTCCTCTTCTTTTTGGCTCGTAAGGTTTGTGCTGAAAAGTGAAAATAATCTAATGGGTTTTTCTATATAGGTTACCATCTTCTTTTCCCTGGCTTCCCTGAGTATTTTGTCTTTGTTGTTCGTTTTTGATAATTTTAATACAATGTGTCTTGGTGAAAGCCTTTTGGGTTGAGATAATTGGGTGTTCTGTTGACTTTTTGAATTCCATGCTCTATCTCGTTCGTTACAGTTGGGCCTCATCAAGTATTTGTCTAAAAATGCTTTTTCATCCCTGTTCATTTTCCTCACCTTCAATAATGCACATTATTCTTATATTTCCTCTCCTGATGGTATCAGCTAGTTCTTGAATTTCTCTTTTTATTATTTTTCATTATTTGGTTTCTCTCTTTTTCCTTCTGATTTATTTCTAGATTTCTGTCTTCGATATCACTGATCCTTTCCTCTATTTGGGGGACTCTATTTCCCAGGCTTGCTATTTTACTTTTCAACTCTTGCAGTGTGTTCTTCATCTCCAGAAGTTCTGTTTGGTCCTTTTTGAGCATTTCAGTGTCCTTGCTCTGCTTATCTAGATGTTTTTTTCAGTTCCTGAAATAGTTGATATGACTCATTTCGGAACTCACTAAGTTTTTCCAGAAGTGCCATTCTGAATTCTCTGTCATTTAAGTCTCATATTTCTATGTCTGTAAGCTTATTTTCTGGAGATTTTTCTCTTTCTTTCTGAAATGCCTTGCCACCTTGGTTGTTCATGGTGTTTAATGGACTGTTTCTCTGCCTGGGCATTAATGGAAGTGTATTCTGCATTTTTTTTTCCAGAAAGAAGATTTATTATATAAAGGTCTCTCTTTAGCCTGCTGAAAAGAAGGTGTTTTCCAGTGGCGTCTGAGCCTTTTGGACCCCTTCTTTATATAAAGCCTTAAAAATGCCTTTTTATTTTCTGATAGATATTTAATCACACTCACTACCCTCAGCTTCAGTCTCTGTCAGGGTTAGCAACAGTTTCAGGTAGCGTTTGCTTTTATCACCCTGGTTCTCCACGGGGTTCAGTATGGGCGGAGGGGCCCTCTGGGTTGGGCATTGTGGGTTGCGGCTATGCCTCAGTTTTGCACCTTTGGCCAGTAAATATCAGTGGTAGTTTTTCTGCCATGTCCCTTCTCTGTTTCTGCCCTGATGACTGGGCCCTGCTGCCGGCTCACCGTGGGGAGCTCATAGCTTACACAAGCATGGCTGTTCAAGGAATTTGCCCTTCTTTCTCCTCTCTGCGTCCTCCTAATGGTAGCTCTGGCGTCTGCAAGAGGAGCTTCTTTATTTCTCCCAGTCCACTGCCTGACACCCAGGGTTCTGACCTGTGGTAGCTCTTATGCACAGATCCCACACTCAAACATGCTGGTGTGCAGTTTGGGCGTTTTTGTTGTTGTTGTTGTTATCGAGTTTTAGATGTTCATCTTATTGTTATTTCAAATGGAGAGATCTGGGGATGTCTCTTACTTCATCTTGTTTCTTGGCACTAACTTCTGTGTTCTGACTGGATGATTTATTCATTGATATTGTTGCAGGAAGTGACACCCGATGGATGAAATTGGATGCTCAGAGAATTTTGTTAGAGGAAGGAGAATTTATTGGCCAGTGTAGCGTGTGGGGTTAACAACTCTATGCATGAGCTTGCTTTGGTTAGATTTATTACAGTTCGTATATCTCTGCCATATCCATGCAAGGGATTTGTGATTCCTTTGTCTGAGGTTTCATGTACGCTTCATGACTCAGGATGGGAAGGGGAGCTTCAGGTTGGGGGCTGTAAGGGGGAAGGAATTTCCAGACCACTGGTGTTATCTATTTACAGGTCATTTTGCCTTGTAGAACCTGTGACGTTGGTGTTATAAACACTGTTATAGGATTCTCGAAGAGACTGGACACTGAGGCTATAAGCAGAAAGTAGCACTTACTGATCCAGCACCTTCTCAGTGAATTCCTATCCAAAGGCTGCACTCTAATTGTAATATAATAAGCAGTTTTACAAAGTCTTGTTATTCCTACACAGCTACAGAGATAAGAACATTAGTTGGATAGCAAGCTATGAATCAATATATGTGAGCTGGAGAGTCCTTGAGGTGGGGGAGATAGCTATAGAAAAACATGTTAGCTGGAGAGTCTTGGAAGAGGGAGGGAGGGCAGTCAGGAATGGACTTTAACCGGCTGAGTTGATCATTTCTGCAAGTCCTTTCCTTTGCATTTTTTCAGAAACCTCCTCTCCTCTCTCAGTATAAGTGGGGTATTAAAGTTCTTAACTATTACTGCATTACTATTATTTTCTGCCTTTATGTTCATTAATATTTGCTTTGTATACTTGGGTGCTCCTATGTTGGGTCCATAGATATTTACAATTGTTATAGACTCCTCTTGGGTTGACCCCTTTAACATCAAGTAAAGTCTTTTTGTCTCTCTTTTAATATTATATATATACATATATATATATTTTTTTCAATTATAGTTGACATACAATATTATATTAGTTTCCAGTGTACAACACAGTGATTAAACATTTATATAACTTACGAAGTGATCATCCTGATAAATCCAGCACCCATCTGACATCATACATAGTTATTACAATACTACTGACTATATCATTTTACATTCTTTGTTTTGAAGAGTATTGCATTTGACATGAGTATTGCACCCCCAGCTTTCTTTTTTTTTTATATTTGCATGAAATATCTTTTTCCATTTCTTCACTTTCAGTCTGTGCATGTCTTTTGATCTAAAGTGAGTCTCTTGTAAAGAGCATATAGGTGGGTCTTGTATTTTTATCCATTCTGCCACCTTATGTCTTGATTGGAGTATTTCGTCTATTTACATTTAAAGCAATTATTGAAAGGTATGTAATTTTTGCCATTTTGTTAATTATTTTTTAGTTGTTTTGTTTTTCTTCCCTGTTCTTTTCTTCTCTTGATCTCTTCCCTTGTGGTTTCCTGGTTGTCTTTAGTGTTTTTGTTGTTGTTGTTGACTTTTTTTTTTTGATTTCTAGCTCTATTTTTGAAAGTTTTTGGTAATCATGAGGTCCATAAGTATCAATCTATATGTATTACTGTCTATTTTAAGCTGATACATGTTTAAGTTTGAGCATGTTTTAACAGAACTACATTTTTATTCCTCCACACTTTATGTTCTTGATGTCATATTTTAGATCTTTTTGTTTTGTATATCCTCTTACTACTTATTGTCATTATAGTTAATTTTGCTATTCTTGTCTTTTAACCTTCACTCTAGCTTTTTAAGTGTCTGATTCGCTGTGTTTATTAAGTATTTACCTTTACCAGTGAGATTTTTTTTATTTCTGGTTATACTAAAAGAAGACACTTTAACATTTCTTGTAAGGCTGGTTTTGTGGTTATGAATTCCTTTAGTTTTTGCTTTTCAGAAAAACTGTTTATCTCACCTTTAATTCTAGATGATAACCTTTTCCAGTATTCTAGATTGTAGGTTTCTTTATTTCAGTACTTTAAATATATCCTGCTACCCCCTTCTGCCAGTAGAGTTGCTGCTGAGAAATCAGCTGATAGCCTTATGGGTTTCCCTTGTATGTGACTTGTTGCTTTCCTCTTGCTGTCTTCAAGACTGTCTCTTTATCTTTAACTTTTGTCATTTAATTTACAATATGTCTTGATTGGTCTCTTTGGGTTTATCTTTTTTGGAATTCTGTGTGATTTCTGGACCTGGATTTTATTGTTCTTCCTCAGGTTAGGAACATTTTCAGGCTTTATTTCTTCAAATAAACTTTCTTCTCCTTTTTCTCTTTTGCTTCTTCTTCTGGGATCTCTGTAATGTGAATGTTTGTGTGCTTGGTATTGTCCCAGAGGTCCCTTAAACTATTTTTGCTATTTTCCCTTTTTGATGTTCTCATTGATTGATTTCCACTATCCTCTTTCAAGTCACTAATTCGTTCTTCTGTATTATCTTATCTGCTGTTGATTCCTTCTAGTTTATTTTTAATTTCAGTTATTCTATTCTTCTGTCCTGAATTGTTCTTTATTATATTTTCCAAATTTTTGTTGAGGTTCTCTCTAACTTCCTCTATTTTACTCTAAAGTTTTGTGAACGTCCTTATGACCATTACTTTGAATCCCTTATCACACAAATTACTTATTTTCATTACACTAGGGTTTATTTCTGTCTGTTTTTTTTTTCTATGAATTCAGTGAAATAGCTTTCTCTTCCAATCTTGAAAAAGTGGCCTTGTATAGAAGCACTTTCTGTGTAGACTATGTGTGCCAGGTGGTTTTGTCAGGCCATTTGGAGTCAAGTTGGGTACATGAAGTACCTGGGGCATTGCCTGGCTGGGGCCACAGTGGGTTTGGTGCAGAGTAGTCCAGTGTGTTTTCACTTGCAAGTGGCTCCCTGTTGGTATGGCTGTCCAGGTCTAGAATGGGCTCTGGGTGGTATCACCAGTGTGTGTGTGTGTATGTGTGTAGGCATCCAGCAGTGCCCCAGCTGTCCCAGGCAAGCACAGTCCCTGGACAGAGCATCTCAGTATGCATATGCATGCGGCATCCCTTTCCTGGTCTGGTTTTTAGGGGTGAAATGGACTCTGGGTAGGTTGTTCCAGTGTGAATACTTGCAGTCGCACCCTGGATATTCTGGGCCAGAGTGGTCTCAGGGTGGCGCTGCTGGGAAGGTGCTCTAGCAGCTTTGAAGGTCTGCTGTAGCACCTGGATAGAGGTCCTACCTGCACTATCCAGGTGGAGGGAGAATGTAAACATTTGTGTTCACCTGACCTCCAATTCTGGAGTGATTCCGAAGATCGCAGTGAGCTTTGGTGGTTCCCCAGCCTTCTCTATGTGGTTTCTCTTTTTTGTTTGATGTGCAGAAGATGTTCAGTCAACTTTCAATTGCCAGGATGAATTCCTCTATATGTATATGTATATATTTGGTGTGTTTGTGGGAGGAGTGATTTCAGAGTCCTCCTCTGCCACCATCTTGGACCGGCCTCCAGTACCATACTGTTTTGATTACTATATTTTTGTAGTATACTTTAAAATTAGTGTCTCAATATTAATATCTAGGCAATATTCCCATTTGACCAATTGTCCCAATAATGTCTCATAGCTATTTTCTTTTCTTAGTCAAAGTTTCTATCCAGGATAAGGCATTGCATTCAGTTGTCGTGTCTCTTCAGTTTTTTTTTAAATCTGGAACAGTATAACTTATCTTTGTCTTTCATGATATGGAAAAAATTTTTTTTTAAATATGGGAAATTATTATGCCCCTCAATTTAATTCATGTGCCATTTCTTTATTATTATTTTTTGGTTATGCATTTTGGCAGGAATACTGGAGAAGTAATGTGATTTTGTTCTCAGGGCATCATTATCAGTGGCACATATGCTAGTTTGACTCCTTAGAAATAATGTTAACCTTGATTACTTGGTTAAGATAATGTTTGCTAGACTAATCCACTCTAAAGTTATCATTTTTATTTTTGTAGTTAATGTTTATGCTGCAGATACTTTGAAACTGTGTACATATCCTGTTTCTCATCAAACAAAAATCCACTGGTTTTGATATCCATTGACAATTCTTGACTGAATCAGTTTTTACTGTAATGACTACAAAATGGTGATTTTCAAATTCCAGAATTTTTTCTGCATTTATTAGTTTATATTACTTAAAGGAAGAGCTTTTTTGTCTATACATTTTTAAAATTTATTTATGTTATTTTGGACACATAGATTTTTACTTTATTTCATGAATATCTTATTGTTATCATTATTCATTGTCCCAGATTTATCCAATGGTAGCCCATTCAACTGCCTTCTCTCTTATGATATAACCCCATCATTTTTTGATATATACTTTGACTTCGACATACTTTTACTTCCTTACTTTCAGGCTTGTTTTGTATTTCCCGTCTCATTAATCATTTCTTTATGGAGCTTGGGTACCTTCTAATGGGAAATGATATTTAGAAACCAAGACATAGGTACATGGATATTTTTTTGCGTAACATTTTATTTTTTCTATTTAATTACACTTAGTACAGACATTATGATTTATATGATGCTGATTATTTAGTATTTGTTGATATTTGCTTTATGTTGTAGAGAACATGATCAATTTATAAGTGCTTCATGTGTACCTGAAAATATTTTGTATATTCCAGTTACTGTGTAGGGTTCTATAAATATCTATTAAACTTGTTTTCAATATCACTATTAATTTTGTTTTTTTTCCCCGCCCCTAAATCTATCAGTTATGGAGAATGGTAGATTTAAAACTTACAGTGATTGTGGACTTGCCAAATTCTTGTAATTCTGTAAATTTTTGTTAGTATATATATGAGGATCTATTGTTATGTGCATACAGGTCAGAAATGGATCTTTTACCATTTTTAATGACCTGTTTTACCTTTTAGCATTTAAAGCTTGTTTTGTTTGATAGACTTTCCTTTGCTTGGATGGTATTTCTTTTTTCCATCCTTTTACTTACATTCTTTTTTGTTTCTTTTATTTTTCAGAAAATGTTCTGCCAAACAAAGTGAATGCATTGATTTATTTCTGAATTTAACAGCAGGATTATAATTAGCAGTAAAGATGATCTTTACATCTCAAACATTACTTTTCTTTACTAACTTTTTTATATTGTAAAATGTCAACTCTTTAGAAAAGTCAAAATGCATCCTTTAGGTAGATCCATCGCTTTTTTATTTTGCTACATATCTTTCTTTATCAGTGTTTATACACATACACTTTGTTTTACTGAACCATTGAAAATAACTTGCAGATACCATGACATTTAGTTCTAAACACTTCAGTGTTTATCTTCTAAGAACAGTGGCGTTACTATTATCACACTCAGAGAAATTTAACATTGATATAATACTATTATCTGATATACTGTCCATATCAAATTTCCCCAATCGTTGTAACAATACACTTTATAGTTTTATTTGTTTTGATCCAGGATCCAGTCAGGCATCATGCATTGTACTTAGTTGTCATGCCCTTTTAGTTTTTTATTATTATTTAATCTAGTATAGCACCTTTCCATCCTTTTAATTATTTATAATGTTGGCATTTCAGATGGGTCTGGGCAGTTGTGCTGCCTATGTTCCACAGTCTGAATTATCTGTTTTCCAGTGATTAATTTAAGTGATTTTAACAACAAAACTACATAGATGATGCTGTGGTCCTTGCTGCTGCATCACATCATAAGGCACAAAATGCCATTTTGTCCCATTCATTATTGATGATGCGAAGTTTGTTGACTTTTTAAAAAGACTTTTAAAAGAGCACTTCTAAGGTCACAATAAACTTGGGAAGAAGGTACAGAGATTTTTTTCATCTTACCTCCTGCCTCCACATGTGTATAGCCTACTCTACTATCAACATTGCCTACCTGAGTGTACAAATTATGTCATAATTGATGAACTTACATTGATATATAATCAGTCAAAGCCCATAGTTCCATTATTGTTCGGTCTTGGTATTATATATTATATGGATTATAACGCATGTATAATGACATGCATTCATCATTGTAGTATTAGAGTATAATTTCACTGCCTTGAAAATCCTCTGTTCTCTGCCTATTAATCCTTTTCCTCTCAACCCCTGACAATTACTGATCTTCCTACTGTCTCCATAGTTTTACCTTTTCCAGAATGTTCTGTAATTAGAATCATATAGTATGTAGCCTTTTCAGATTGGTTTCTTTCCCCTTAGTAATATGCATTTTAGGTTCCTCCATGTCTTTTCATGGCTTGATAGCTGATTTCCTTTTAGTGCTGAATAACATTCCGTTATCTGGATATACTAATTTATTTATCCATTCATCTGCTGAAGGACATCTTGGTTGCATCCAAGTTTTGGCAATTATGAATAAAGCTGCTATAAACATCCATGTGCAGGTGTTTGTGTGGCTGTAAATTTTTAACACCTTTGGGTAAATGTCAAGAAGCACAATTGTTTATGTTTATACTTTTACATTTATAATTATATTATATTCACACAAACATACATACATATAAATTTTTCTGAACCATTTGACAATAAGTTGCCTCATGACTCCTAAATACTTCAGCATGTGTTTCCTAAAGACCTATTCATTTTCACCAATTATGCTAATAAATGGCCTTTAGGACATAAAAAAGAAAAGTAAATATGATCCAGGATCCAATCCAGAATCCTATGTTGCATTTAACTGTCACGTCTGTTTAGTTTTCTTTAATCTGCAATAAATTCTTAGACTTTCTTTGTCTAAGAAAAATATTTTTGAAGATAAAACAGTTATTTTATAGAATGTCCAACAATTTCAGCTTGTCTGATGTTTCCTCATAATTAGATTCAGCTTATAAACTTTTGTAAAGGAATACCATAGAAATGATGTTTTGTCCTTCAGTGTATTATATCAGGAGGCACATGGTGTCAGTTTGTTCTATAACTTGAACTTTTAATTTCTTCTTACAGAATGCTGTTCAGGACATTTCAGAATGTAAGGCTTTGATACCCTTTGCTGATTTCATGGATAACTAGGTAGATACTTTTTACTTTCCCCTTAGGAAACAGTCACATTGTTTTGGATATAGGTGGAATTGTATTTTATAAATAGCACCTCGTTCCCTGTCTAGGTTACCTGCTTGGGGAAGTGCTCATCATTAAAGGGAGTTCTACTGCCTATTCTGCCACCATATTTTCCTGCCTCAAAGCATTTACCAAGCCTGACTGGTGTCTGTTTTCCTCTCTCAGAAGAGTTTTGTCACTATTCACGTGCAGAGTCTTCTTAACCACTTTTCTCTGTGAGCTTAGCCAATTTTTTCCCTTTCATTATGGAAGGACTGTTCTACATTACTATCAATTGATCATTTTTAAAAGGAAAATATATGATTAAGTTCCTTTCCTGATAATCATATATCCTGTCTTTTATCCTACCATATCATATCAATCCTTTGTCTTTCTTAAAAGTTCACTAGCATTTCTTTTTTTAAAATTTATTTTAATTAGTTTCAAGTATACAGTACATTGATTAGACATTTATATAATTCATAAAATGATCCCCTCAATTGCTCCCTCCCTTCCCTGACCCTCTACCTAGCCAACATGTTAATGCTAACTGCATTCCCTATGCCATGCTCCCCATCCCCATGACCATCTATCGGTTACAAATTTGTGCTTCTTTAGCCCTTCACCCCATTCTCCCAGCCCCCTAAACCCCCTTCCCTCTGTCTGTCACCAAATTGTCCACTGTATTTGTAAGTCTGTTTTTGATTAGTTTGTTCTTTTGATTCTTTAGATTCCGCATATAGTAAAATCATATAGTGTTTATCTTTCACTGTCTGACTTAAAGAAATCCCTCCAACATTTCCTGTAATACTGGCTTGGTGGTGATAAATTCTTTTAGCTTATTTTTGTCTGAGAAGCTCTTTATCTGTCCTTTGACTCTAAATGATAGCTTGGCTGGATAAAGTATTCTTGGTAGTAGATCCTGGGTCTTCATTATGCCGAGGATTTTTGTCAAGCCCTTCTATTCTGCAGT
>NW_006434840.1:482425-500880 GCF_000325575.1 Pteropus alecto
TCTACAAAGAGCTGTTCAACATCTTGATTTTCTTCAGGTATGCCGATCAGACAGATATTTGGAGCCTTAATAGTGTCTCATATGCTCCTTAAATTATTTTTATAGTCTTGGCATCTTATCTCTCACCATTCTGATTGAGTGTCCTTGGCTTTCCCATCCTCTACATAGGGCATTTGATTCTTTTCTTTATTCATTTTGGTTATTCCTTTGCTTATTCTATTTAATATACTTCTCATCTCAGATAATGTGTTCTTCATTTCAGACTGGTTCCCTTTTAAAATTTCCATTTCCATTTTATGTTTTTTATCTCTTTGTTGAAGTTCTCACTGAATTTATCTACATTTCCCAAAAGTTCATTGAGCATTTTTATAACCAGTGTTTTGAACTCTGCATATATTAGATTACTTTACTCCATTATATCTGAATCTCTGTTCTCTTCTCTCATATGGTTTCTGCTTCTTTGTCTTCCCATTTTGGCTGTCTTTCCGTGTCTGTTTCTATGTACTAAGCAAAGCTCCTAAGTCTTCAGGTCTTATTAGTGTGGATTTGTGAAGTAGGTATCCAGTGGTAAAGTCCTGAGATGGGTTCAACTGCAGGCTAAATTTAGCCCCAGCCTGTCCCTCTGGGGCCACCTGTTAAGATTCAGCAAGCAATCCACAGATGCTGTGCTTCTAGTTGCCTCAAAAGGCCACACCAGAAACTGAGGCCAGCTGCCTCCAGTGTGAGTCTAGGTGCTGCTCAGCAAGGAGCACCTGAGTCACTGAGGCTATACCTGGATGTGGTTTGGGTGGGGCCATGAGTTGGGGGAGGCAGAGTTTCAGGGAATCCTCTGGGTGGAGCGACCTCTATTATTCAGTTTGATGACATCACGTCTATGGCAGTGCTGTGTCCGCTCACTGGGAGTGGAGAGGGCTCAACAGGGAACAATGGATACCGCCAGCACTTCTGTACAGAGTTAGTCATGCTTTGGCCCTCACTCTAACAATGTCTCCCTGTAAGTCCCTGGTGTCCCCTGCATGCAGCCTAATCGGCACTGGTACTTAGAGTGAAAAGGTCTGTCACCATGAAAATTAACTCACGGATACGGCCTCTTAAAGAAGCATCTGCAGCTGCCACTGCTGCAGCCTCCTTCTCACTCAGCCGCTCGAGACAGGGCAGCCCCGCATCCTTGACCTGTCCTACCTTCTGCTGTTGCAGGGTGATTTCTTGGATTACTCCCTAGTTTTATGGCTTGTTCATCTAGATCTCTGGCGATTTGTCTTGCTATTTGCTCCTTGTTTCCATCAGAATTTTGATTTGGTCGCCAGAGAGATGAACAGAGCCTCTATTATCTATGCCATTTTTTTCCTTCTCCCTCGCATTTCTTTATTTAAAATTTAAAAAAAGTTACTGTGGTGACCTTGATTAATAAGATTATATAGCTTTTTCAAAGTTTACAGTTCTATAATACTACATCTATATATCGCATTGTGTGTTTACCACCCAAGTCAAGTCTCCTTTGGTCACAATATAGTTGATCCCCTTTACTGTTATCTGCCTCCCCCTTCCCTCTGGTAACCACTAAATTGTTGTCTGTAGGTATGAGTTTTTGTTTGTCCTCTTTGTTGCTTTCAGTTTTACATCTCACATGAACGAAATCATATGGTTCTCAAATTTTTCTGTCTGACTTATATTGCTTAGCATAATTATCTCAAGATCCATCTATGTTTTCACCAGTGGCAGTATTTCATCTTTTCTTAAGGCCAAGTAGTATTCCATTGTGTATATGGATCACATATTCCCTTTAGCCAGTAATCTATAGAAGGACACTTTGGTTTTTTTCCATGTCTTGGCCACAGTGAATAATGATGCAGTGAACATAAGGGTACATATATCTTTATGAATAAATGTTTTCAAAAATTATAGGTGGATACCCAGAAAAGGGATTGCTGGGTCATATGGCAGACCTAGTCTCAATTTTTTGAGGAAGTTTCATACTATTTTCCATAATGGCTGTACCAATTTATGTTCCCACCAGCAGTGTATTCTGGGTTCCTTGTTCTTCACAACCTCTCCAACACTTGTTATGTCTTGTGTTGTTGAAAATAACCATTCTAGCAGGTGCGAGGTGGTATCTCGTGGCTTTGATTTGGGTTTCCTTAATAGCTAGGGAAGTTAAGAATCTTTTCATATGTCCATTAGCCATTTGTACGTCTTCTTGGGAGAAGCATCTGTTCAGGACCTCTGCCCATTTCTTAATTGGATTGTTTTATTGTTGAGTTGTATGAGTTCTTTGTATACTTTGGGCATTAACCACTTATTGGAGGTACTGTGTGCAAATATATTCTCCCATTCGGTTGGTTGTCTTTTTGTTTTGTTGATGGTTTCTTTTGTTGTGCAGAAGCTTTACAGTTTGAGATATTCCCATTAATTTATTTTTGCTATTACTTTTCTTGCCTTTGAGGTCAAATTCATAAAATCCTCTGTAACACCAAGGTCCATAAGTTTAGCACTTAAACATATTTTTTTAATGCTTATATTTTTATTTTTTCAATGACAATTGACATACAATATTATATTAATTTCAGGTGTACAATTCAGTGATTAGGCATTTATATAACTGATGAAGTGATCATCCCAGTAAATCCAGTAACCATCTGACACCATTCATAGTTATTAAAATACTACTAACTATATTCCCCATGCTATACTCTACATCCTCATGACCATTTTGTAACTACCAATTTGTACTTCTTAATTCCTTTTCCCTTTTCACCCATAGCTCCAACCCTCCACCCATCTGGCAACTATCAAAATGTTCTCTGTATCTATATGTTTGTTTCTGTTTTGTTTGTTTGTTTATTTTGGTTTTTAGATTCCCCATGTAAGTGAAATCACATGGTATTTGTTTTTCTCTCTCTGACTTATTTCACTTAGCATAATACCCTCTATATCCATCCATGTTGCTGCAGATGGCAAGATTTCATTTTTTATGGCTGTAATAATGGAGTAATAGTCCATTTTATATATGTACCACTTTGTTTTATACATTCATCTATTGATTGAAACTTAAGTTGCTTCCATATGTTGGCTATTGTAAATAATGCTGCAATAAATGTGGATGCATATATCTTTTCAAATTAGTGTTTTGGATTATTTTCAGATAAATGTCCAGGAGTGGAATGTCTTAGACCTTATTTGTCTCTTGTTATAGCCTTTGTTTTAAAGTACATTTTGTCTGGTACAACTATGGCTACTCCAGTTCTTTTTTTACTTTCATTTTCATTAAATGTTTTTTTCCATCCTTTTAATTTCAGTCTGTGTATGTCTTTTGATCTAAAGTGAGCCTCTTGTAGGGACAATATACAAGTGTCTTGTTTCATTATCCAGTCAGCCACCCTATGTATTTTGATAGGAGCATTTAAGGCATTTACATTTAAAGTAATTGTTGATATGTAGTTATTGCCATGTTATTACTCACATTTTTGATCTTTTATTTCTTCTTCTTAAAGAAGTTCCTTTAACATTTTTTATAATTCTGGTTTGATGATGAACTCCTTTAGCATTTTCTTGTCTGGGAAACTCTTTATCTGTCCTTTGATTCTAAATAATAGCTCTGCAAACTTTCAGTCAAGATGTCGTAGTAGGTAGACACTTTGCTCACCTGCCGTCGTGACCACATCAAAATAACAACTAAATTACAGAACAACCATCATTGGCAGTTGCCTGAAGTCTGGCTTAACAGAAGTCCTACAACTGGGAACACAGAAGAAGCCAACTCCAGATTGGTAGGAGTGGCGGAGATGCAAAATGGATGGAACCCACAACCAAATGTTGTGGTTGAGAATTGAGAGGGATAACTCTCCCCTGCAGAGGTCCCCCATGGAGGAGCGAGGGGCCCTGACCCAACACTGGGCTGACTAGCCCAGGGTTTCAATGCAGGGAACAACAGTCACCACAACTTTTAGCTGTGAAAACCAGTGGGGATTGTGGCTGAGTGTGGTGGAAGGCTGTGGGAGTCTAGCTGTTCCTCTTAAAGGGCCCATGCACAGACTTATTCGGTGATGGACTCACTCAATTTGACCTCCAGCACTGGAGCATCTGCTCGAAAAATGCCAGGGACACATGGGGAGGACATGAATTATTCGGCTTCAGGATAAGGGCTGGAGGGGCAACTTTCTCTCAGACAAAATTGCTGGCAAAATCCATCATTCCTTTGTTGAGCTCTCTCCTTCTGTAGTGCAGACACAGGTGGATGCCATATGAATTTCCATCAACCTGGCTAACACAGGTTGCCTCATCCAGGACACTCCCTGAGACCCCCTCCCCTCCCAATATGCAGTCCCACTTAAGCAGCCTCAAGTGACTTTTCCATACAAATGCCCTGTCTTGGCTCATGCTTCAGACATTCCTAAAATCTCAGAAAGGTTTACAAAACTCAAACATGTAGCATCTGGCCTTGGTATGCTCTGTACCTCTTGCTGAGCAGCACCAAGCCCAGCACTAGCAGCAGCTGACATTGGTTTCTGGCTTGGTCTTTCGAGACGCCTATAACCCCAGCACGGATGGCAGCCATGCGCGGATTGCTTGGTGACTCTTACCAGGTTACTCTGAAAGTGCACAGGCTGCGGCTAAACTTGGCCTGCAGCAGGAACCCTACCAGGAGGTCCTGGGGCCAGCACGCCTGGTGGCCAGCTTCCACTGGAGCTGGAGCACCATCTGGTGCTGTATCCAAGGACAACACACCCGGAAGGCAGAATGGGCAAGCACCCGAGCCTGGCTAAAGCAAATTCTGCTCTGGCGAGTCACCCCTTCACTGGCCAGTCCTCATATTAATCAGCCTGAGGGTCATTCCCTCCCACTGATGTGCAAACAGCAACCAAGGCTCAACTACCCACAGAATCAGGAGGGCACACACAACCCATACAAGGGACACAGTTGGAGCTTCTGGCTCAAGTAATAACTGGGAGACTGCACCACTGGGCCCCACAGGGCACCTACTTATAAGGCCACTCTACTAAGATCATGAGACATAGCAGCCCTACCTAATACATAGAAATAAACACAGGGAAGCAGCTATAATAGGGAGAGAAAGAAACATGCCCCACATGAAAGAACATGGCAAAGTTCCAGAAAAAGAACTAAACAAAATGAAGACAAGCAATCTACAAGATTCAGAGTTCAAAACACTGGTTATAAGGATGTTCAGTGAACTTAGGAGAAGAGCAGATGAACCCATTGAAAACTTTAACAAAGAGGGAACAAAAATGAAGAGAAAAAAACATTTTTAAAAAAACATTCAGAAATGAAGAATACAATAACTTAAAGGAATACATTACAGGGAATCAACAGTAGATAGATGAAGCAGAGGATCAAGTCAGCAAATTAAAAGAGAAGATAGCAGAATATACCCAATCGGAACAGCAACAAGAAAAAAGAATCCAAAAAAAATGAGAATAGTTTAAAAGGCCTCTGAGACAACATCAAGCATACCAACATTCATATCATTGGGATACCAGGAGAAGAGAGGTGAATGAATTGATGACCTAATTGAGCAAATAATGAAGGAAAACTTGCTGATTTTAAGATTCTCGACTTCTCTTTAACTTGTGGCATTTAAATTGTTATATGTTTTAGGGTGGACCTCTTTGGGTTCATCTTGTTTGGGACTCCGCACTTCCTGGGCTTTTATGTCTATTTCCTTCACCAGGTTAAGGAAGTTTTCAGTCATTGTTTCTTTAAATAGGTTCTCAATTTCTTTCTCTCCTCTCCTTCTGGTACCCATAAGATACAATTTAGGGCACTTTGGTTGCTTCCATGTCCTGGCCACTGTGAATAATGCTCCTATGAACATTGGTGTGCAAATGTCTTTATAGATATGAGTTTTCAAGTCTTTGGGTGTAAATACCCAGTAGAGGGATTGTTAGATCATATGGTAGATCAAATCTTAATTTTTTGAGGAACCTCCATACTGTTTTCCATAGTGACTGTACCAGTTTGCAGTCCCACCAGCAGTGCATGGAGGTTCCCTTTTCTCCACATCCTCACCAACACTCGTTTGTGGAATTATTGATGATGGCCATTCTGACAGTTGTTAGGTGATATCTCATTGTGGTTTTAATTTTCATTTCTCTGACGATTAGTTATTTTGAGCTTCTTTTGATATGTCTATTTGCCATCTGTATGTCCTCCTTGTAGAAATGTGTATTCAGGTCCTCTGCTCATTTTTTAGTTGGATTGTTTGTTTGTTTGTTATTGAGTTTTATGAATTCTTTGTATATTTCGGATATTAGGCCCTTTTTACAAATTTTGGATATTAATTTTTTTATCAGACATATATTGGGTAATATCTTTTCTATTCAGTATGTTGTCTTTTTGTTTTGTTGAGGTTTCCTTTGATGTGCAAAAACTTTTAGTTCAATGTAGTCCCATTTTTTTCTTCTATTTCCCTTGCCTGAGGAGATATATCAGACAAAAATATCACCAAGAGCAATGTCAGAGAACTTACTGCCTGTTTTCTTATAGTTTTATGGTTTTGCATCTTAACGTTTAAGTCTTTAATCAATTTTGCATTTTTTTCGGTGTAAAATGATATACGGTGTAAGATGATAATCCAGTTTCATTTTTTGCACATATCTGTCAAGTTTTTAAAATATAATTTATTGAATAGACTGTCTATACCCCATTGGATTGTCTTGCCTCCTTTGTCATAGATTAAATGATCACACAGGCATGGGTTTATTTCTGGGTTTTCTATTTTGTTCTATTGATCTACATGTCTGTTTTTATGCCAGTACCATGCTGTTTTGATTACTATAGCCTTCTAGTATAGTTTGATACCAGATAGTGTGGTACCTCCAACTTTGTTCTTCTTGCTCAAGACTGCTGTGGCTATTTGGAGTCTTAAATGGTTCTATATAAATTATAGGATTATTTGTTCTAGTTCTGTGAAAAATACCATTGATATTTTGATAGGGATTGCGTTGAATCTATACATTGCTTTAGGTACTATGGACATTTGAACAATGTTAATTCTTTTTATCCATGAGCACATTGTGCACATTTTATGATTCCATTTATTTGTATCTTTTAGTTGTTTTCTTCAATGTTTTATAATTTTCCTGAGTATAGGTCTTTTACTTCCTCGGTCAATTCATCCCTAAGTATTTTATTTTTTGATGCAATTGTAAATGTGATTGTTTTCTTAGTTTCTCTTTCTCATAATTCGTTATTGGTGTATAGAAATGCAATCAATTTCTGACTTAATTTTATATCCTGCTATTTAATGAATTAATTAATCAGTTCTAATAGTTTTTCAGTGAAATCTTTATGGTTCTCTTTCTATAGTATCATGTTATTTGCAAATAATGACAGTTTTACTACTTCTTTTCTAATTTAGATGCTTTTGTTTATTTTTCTTGTCTGATTTCTATGGCTAGGACTTTCAATACTATGTTGAATAAAAATGGTGAAAGTGGAAATTCTTTCCTTGTTCGTGATCTTAAGGAAAACACTTTTAGCTTTTCCTTGTTGAGTATGTTGTTAAGCTATGGGTTTGTCATATATGGCCTTTACTATGTTGAGGTATGTTCTCTCTATGCCCACTTTGCTGAGAGTTTTTATAATAAAAAAGATGGCAGATTTTATCAAACCCCTTTTCACATCTATTGATATGGTCATATGATTTTTATCCTTTATTTTTTTATGTGATATATCATATTGATTTGAGGACATTGAACCAGAGTTGCCTCCCAGAAATAAATCCCACTTGTTCAGAAATAAATCCCACATGGTGTGTGATCTTTTCAATATGTTGCTGAATTAGGTTTGTTAATATTTTGTTGAGGATTTTTGCATTGATGTTCATCAGGGATATTAGCCTATAATTTTCTTTCTTTGTACTGTCTTTGTCTGGCTTTGAAATCAAGGTAATAGTGGCCTCATAAAATGAGCTTGGTAGTCCTACATTCTCTTGAATTTTTGGAATAGTGTGAGAAGGATAGGTGTTATTTCTTCTTTGAATGTTTGGTAAAATTTACCGGTGAAGTCACCTAGTCCAGGACTTTTGTTTTGAGTTTTTTGAGTACCATTTTGATTTTATTAGTAGTACACAGTCTGTTAAAGTTCTCTTTATCTCTTGATTCAGTCTTGGAAGACTGCATGTTCCTAGGATTTTATTCAATTCTTCCAGATTGTCTAATTTGATGGGATATATTTGGTCATAGTATTTTGTTATAATCCTTTGTATTTATGCAATGTCAATTTGTCATTTCTCCTGTTTCATGTCTGATTTTATTTATTTGTGTCCTCTCTCTTTTTTCTTGCTGAGTCTGGTTAAAGGTTTATCAATTTTGTTTATCTTTTCTAAGAGCCAACTCCTGGCTTCGTTAATCTTGTGTATTTTTTTAGACTACTTTGTTTATTTCCACTCTTGATATTTATTATTTCCTTCCTTTTACTCACTTTGTGCTTTGTTTGCTGTCCTTTTTATAGTTCTTTTAAGTGTAGAGTTAGATTGTTTATTTGAAATAGACAGTTCATTAGCAGCCTTGGTCAAGCAGAAGAAAGAATCTGTGTACCTTTAGATAAATCTCTTGAAAGTATCCAGTCAGAGGAGAAAAAAAGAAAAGGGAAAAATGAATGGGAGTCCCAGTCCAAAGGTTTGGCCTAGTCCAGAAGTTAACAAAATAAAATGAGCTCTGTAGTTCCTCTTGAATGGCTGTTTCAACTCCAATTTAAAGTGGCTCTTTTCTTGTCATTTTTCACATTTTCCCCTTTTGTTCAATATCTTTCTTTGAATTCATCGCTGTTCAACCATTGGAAAGCAATGCTGGTCATTTATTAAAAATTTTCATTGATCGTTTCTTGCCAAGAAGGCTCATTTCTTGTATGCCATGTCACTGCCTATCCTTCGTCAGGAGGAAGGCTAATTCCTAGTTTGTCATAGCCCACATAGGAAGGAAAGTGGTTTCCATGGGATACTTTAGGGCACATTTGAACAACAAGAACACCAAAACAAAGAAAGACTTGTTGTCGAAACTTATGAAATAAATAAAGTTTACTGTAGTTCAGTATAGCTATTTAAATCATTTTCTATCTTGTCATTTATTTGGTTCTTTAAGGTATTATAAGTATCAGAGCTTAATTCAAAGAATCGGGGGTACTAGTATTCACATGGAGATCTTATAGCCCTGTGAAAGACAGTAAAGGCAGAATTTAATAATAATTATTCTTAAAATTACAAACAAGACACTAATTTCAAATGCTACAATAGTTCTAAATCTTGTGGCTATACCTGAGGGTAACCAAATAAACAGTTGAAAAGACCAAGAGATTTCTCGAGGCATCTGTTATAATCAGTGGGCCTGCTCTCTCTGTAAATATTTTTCAACTAATCCTGAGCATTTATCCAAGTAAACAGGTGGTTTTAGAGATGGCACAGATGTCACTTCTTGTGCTAGAATATATAAGAGCAACTTGGTTATCCAAACAAGCAGAACAAGTTAAGGAATTTTTTTTCTTGAATAGCCATTGTTTTGGCAATGGATACAGTAGTATTCCATAAAATTCTAGATAAATTCCTGACGGTAGATTTGTGTTGACACCTCACAATGGAAGTAAAATTATCTACAATGGTTAAAATTAATAAGAAAAGGAAGAGTAAAGGCATGCATTATACACCTTTTGTCTGGAGTCTTGGGTTAGCTGTGTATATCAGATATTGTTTGCTTTATTTCCAGGAAAGTTTAAACTTTAAATCATCTGTAGAGGTACAGGTCCATTCAGGACTTAGTTTCTTTTTCAGATATCATACGTGGGTCCAGGAGTCTATTCTTTGAAGTTTGGCAGTGTAAGGATTGGTTAATAAGACTTGTTATGGTCCTTTCCATAATAGTTGTAGAGAGTCTTAAGGGAGATTTCATTTCAATAGACCAAGTCTTCAGGTTTCATGGTATTTCATACTGTGAAAAGATTTTACTAAAGCATGGTTGTTTTCAACAGAAACAATTAGTTCTTACAATGTTAAAATATATCTCCTTTTGTCACCTGTGTAACAAAGGAAGCAGAGGCAGATGCATTGAGAGCCCAGTGATTATTTCAAAGGTTGACAGTTTATGGGTTCCAAAAGGTATGGATTTAAGAGTTAGAAAAGCTAATGGCAGTGATTTTAGCCAAGGTTATTTCTGCAACATACAATATTTTAAGATAAATTTTGACTGATAATATTATACCATGACATATAAGAATTTTAGTTATTTTATATAATTTTTAGAACACTTATATTAATAATATTCACTCTTGCAGTATAACCTAAGATGGTTTGTCATCACTGTTTAACTGTTTCTCATGTAATTTAACATATCAAATAAGTATAATTAGTTTAACGTCTTTCTTTTTATAATAAGAGAGAACAGATCCTTTGAAATGTTTCAAGAGCCCTATGAAAATATCAAAGTTACAGGTGAAAAGGACTTTATTTAGAATTTTATTCTGGGAAGATTCTCAAAAATATCAAAAAGTTTTAAAACACTTGATCAACTAAGATCATAAGTCACTGTAAAACAGTATTTAGTTATTCTTTTATTCTGTTATCCATAGTGATAATTAGACTTTTCAGGTAAATACAGAAATTTAAATATTTGTAAGTACAATTTACCTCTTTTGATTTTGAAAGACCTAGTTTACTTAAGTAATCAAAGACCTGACGATAAAAAGCACGGGAAATCATTTTGATAAAACAAAACATTTTTCGAGTTCTGGGCAAGATGGGAGAGTAGGTAAATGCTGTGCTTAGCCTCCTCCCATGACCACATTAAAATTACAGCCAAATTATAGAAGAGTCATCCTGGAGAACCAACTTAAGACTAGCTAAACAGGATTCCTATAACTAGGATATAAAGAATTGGCCACATAGAGACTGGAAGGGTGAAGATGTGAAGCAGACTGGCCCCATACACATGTGTGGAGGTTGAGCATCTCAAGGGATATCTCAGCTGTGGAGGTTCCCCGTGAGGATCAAAGGGCCCCAGCCCCACACTGTGCTCAACAACCCAGGGTTCCAGTGCTGGGAGGAGGAATCTCAAAAACATCTGGTTGTGAAAATCAGCAGGGATTTAATCTGACAGGGTGAGATGGAATACTGCTAGAAACCTAGGAGTCCTCTTAATAGATCTGTGCACTGACTCATTTGCAGGCACTCACCCTGGGCTCTGGTGGAAGGATGGTGACTCTGGAGGTGCCAGAGACATACAGGGCGGGGGCTAGAGGGACAGAAACCATTGTTTCTGTGTTGAACTGTCCTACAGGCAGGTGCCATCTTTCCTGTGTTGAGGCCTCCCTGCACCCAGCCACATCAGAATCTTCATTGGTCTGGTAGACTCTTGTTCTACCCTGGTGACTCCCTGAGACCCCACCCCACCCAACTCCTGCACCACAGGAGGCACTTTCCACATTAGAACAAACAGCTCCACCCTGGGGTCCATAGGAGGGTCTTTTAGCAGCAGGCAGCCTCAGCTTGCATGTCACCTGAGTACTTTCAGTGCCATGCAACCAGACCTAATATGTGCTGCAGTCTTTCTTGGACATCTCTCGGGGGTCTGTAGTATCAAGGTGGGTGCCTGCTGTCCTCAACATGCTCTGGGTATTTTGTAGAGTAGCCCTAGGCTCAGCACTTACGTCAAATCTGAGTCTGCGTTAACCTGGTGAACAGCACTCACCCCATTGTGGTAACTCCATGAGATCCCACTCAGCCAATTCTCTTAACATCTGAAGCTCATACAGCAACTGAGATTTACTGGCAGCCAACAGGAAACAGCAGACCTCGGGATGCCCTGGGCATTTTGCTGAGCTGCCCTGTGATACTGGTCCAGCCGGCTTTGGTTCACAGTGTGGCCTCTCCCACACACTTCCAGGTCCAGCACAGGCAGCGACCAACCACAGATAACTTTGTAGCTCCTACTGGGTAGCCCTGGGCTGGTCATGGGCAGCAGCTAACTTTGCCCTGCAAGGGATCCCCTACCAACCGGCCACTGAACCAACATACCAAGATGCCTGCTTCAGACAAAATACTACTGGATTAGCACCACAAGCAGCACAAAGGAGCCTGATGGGGAGAATTATGCTACATGGGATCAACCCCCACACTGCAGCATATATGCTATGCACATGGCCAAGCCTCAAGCCTCAGCCTGAGGGTCATTCTCACCCACTGATGTGCCAGCAGTAAGCAAGATACAACTACAACAGGAAGACAAACACAGAAGAAACACTCCTGGAACACCTGTCTCAGATGATCAGGGAGACTGAACCAGTGGATCTCAAGGACAACTACTACTAGGGCCACCCAGCCAAGACAGGGAGACATACCAGCTCTATCTAATAGATAGATACAAACACAGAGAAGAAGCCAAAATGAGAAGACAAAGAAACAAATCCCAAATTAAAAAAAAAAAAGGAGAAAACTTCAGATAAAGAACTAAATTATATGGAAACAAGCAACCTACCTGATACAGAGTTCAAAACAATGGTTATAAGGATAATCAATGAATATAGTGAGAACTTCAACAAAGAGATAGTAAGTCAAGATGGCATAGAAGATAGATACTGTGCATACCTCCTCTTGTGACCACATCAAAAACATAGTGAAACTACAGAGCAACTAGCACATGAAGTCACCTGAAATCTAGCTGAACAGAAGCCCTACAACTAGGGACAAAAATAAGATTACCTCAAACTGGTAGGAGAGGCAGAAATGTGAATGGCCTGGTCCCACAACCACCTGAGGAGCGAGGGGTCCTGGCAACATGTGGATCGCCCCAGCCCAGGGTTACAGTGCCAAAAAGAGAAGTCCCAACAACCTCTGGCTGTGATACCAGTGGAGGTTCCCGTTGAGTGAGACAGAGGGCTGCAGGAGTCACAGACGTTCCTCTTAAGGGGCCCATACCCAGACTCATTTGGTGATGGCCTCACTCGCTCTGAGCTCTAGTGCCAGAGTGGCTGCTTGAGGAGCACCAGGGACATATGAGGAAACACTGAGTTTTAGGCTGGGCGAGGACTGGAGGGGGAGCTTTCTCCTGGAAAAAAGTGCTAGCAGTATCCATTGTTCCTTTGATGAGCTCTCGCCATTCCTGGTGAGAGGACGCAGGCGCTACCATATCTGGGTCCATCAATCTGGATAACAGGTCACCCTGCTCAGGTGATTCCCCGAGACTCTGCTTTTCCCAATGTGCAGGCCCACCCAAGCTGCTACCAGTGGTTTATTTTGTACAAATGGTCTGTCTTGGCTCTTGCTGTGGACTTTCCTAAAGTCACAGAGACTCACAAAACTTGAAGAAGCAGCATCTGGCCTCTGTATGCCCTGTACCACTTGCTGAGCAGCCCCAAAACCCGCAAGAGTAGCAACCAACCTTGGTTCTTGGCTTGGCCTTTCAAGGCACCTATAAGCCCAGCACCGGTGGCAGCCATCTGGACATTGGTTGGCGACTCTTACCAGGTGAGCACAGGCTGTGGCTTAACTTGGCCTGCGGTTAGACCTTTCCCAGGAGGCCTTTGGGCCAGCAAACCCAGTGGCCTACTTCAACCAGTGCTGGAGCCAGAATACCATTCAGCAAGGCCGCATCTGAAAAAGAAACACCCAATGGACAGAATGGGCAGGCACCGGGGCCTTGCTGAATGAATCCTGCTCCAAAGGATCAGCTGCAAATGAAACTGCAAATGAAAACACTCAACAAGATAAAGAGACAACCATCTGCATGGGAAAATATATTTGCAAGCAATGCCTCCGATAATGGCCTAATATCCTAAATATACAAAGAACTCATACTGTTTAGTAACAACAAAAAAGCAAATGTTCCTATCAAAAAATGGTCAGAGGACCTGAACAGACACTTGTCCCTAGAGTACATACAAATGTCCAACAAATATTTGAAAAGATGTTCAACATTGCTAGCTATTAGGGATATGCAAATCAAAACGACAATGAGATACCATCTCACACCTGTTAAAACAGCTATAATCAACAGGACAAGTTATAACAAATATTGGAGAGGATGTGGAGAAAAAGGAACCCTCATACACTGCTGGTGGGACTGCAAATTGGTACAGCTACTTTGGAAAACAGTATAGAGGTTCCTCAAAAAAGTAAGAATTGTTCTACCATATGATCCAGCAGTCCCTCTACTGTGTATTTACACTAACTTGAAATCTCATATCCAAAAAGATATTTGCACACGGTGTTCATAGAAACATTATTCACAGTGGCTAAGACATGGAAATAACCGAAGTGTCCTACAATAGATGTATGGCTAAAGAAGCAGTGGTACATATATGCATTGGAATACTACTCAGCCATAAGAGATGAAATACTGCTATTTGCGACAACATGGATAGGCCTCGAGATAATCATGCTAAGCAAAATAAATAAGAGTCAAAAAGTTGAAAATCACATGATATCACTTGTATGTGGTATATAAACCGAAAAGTAACAAATGAACAGGACAAACAGAGACTCATGGACATGGACAATAGACTAGTGGTTTACCATAGGAGAGTGGGAGGGCTGAAGGGGAAGTTGTTGGGGCAAAGGGGCTCAAATAGTTGGTGATAGAAAGAATCTAACTATGGGAAGTGAACACACACTGTAAATATACATATGCCTTACTTTTAAAATATACAGATGTAACTTCTTTGTCAAACAATGTCATCCTAAATATAAATACATAAATAAATTTTAAAAATTAAATTGCTTTAATGAAAAGAAATATATCAAAAATCAAAATAAATAAGGTAAAAACAATAAAGTTGTTGGTCAAATTAAGAGCTTCCCAGTCCAGAAAATGCTAAAAGGTTTCATCAGCACCAAGCCAATTACAAGAAGAGTCAAAGGAACTACATTATGATAGAGGGACAAAAAGTATATAAATATGAATAATCAAATGGCAATAACTATGTACATATCAGTAATCAATTTAAATGTAAATGGATTAAATGTTCTAATCAAAAGAGATAATATAGCTGAATGGGTTAAAAAAAAGAAGACTCATTCATATGCTATCTACAAGAGGCCTACTTCAGATCCAAAACACATATTGACTGAAAGTAAAGAGATCAAAAACGATATTGCATTCAAATAGAATAGAAAAAAAAAGCTGGCATAGAAATACAGATATCAGACAAAATAGATTTTAAAACAAACGATCTACTAAGAGTCAAAGAAGGAGATTTTATAATGATACAGGGGTCAATCTAAAAAAGTGGTTATAACCCTAATAAACAGTTAACACCCAACGTAGGAATACCTAAATATATTAAGCAAATATTGATGGACATAACGGGAAACGTACATGTCCATTGACAACAATGGACAGCTCTTCCAGGGAGAAAATGAATAACAACGAGAATAAGAGCAGCCTTAAATGACACACTAAACTAGATGAATTAATATTTTAAATTAATTGATATTTTTAGAGCATTTTACCCCAAAGCATGAGAATATACATTCTGTTTATGTGCACATGGAATATTTTCCTACATAGACCACATATTAGGCCAGAAAATAATCTCTTTAAATTTAATATTGAACTCACATCAAGCATCTTCTCTGATCATAATGGTCTGAAACTAGAAATGAATTCAATAAAAAAAAACAAAACAGTAAAAACACATAAACACATGGAGGCTAAATAACATGCTACTAAACAATGAATGGGTTAACAATGAAATGAATGAAATAATTAAAAGATACTTTGAGACAAATGAAAACAAAAACACAATAACTCCAAATCTAAAAAGACACTGTGAAAGCAGTCCTATATGGGAAATTCATAGCAATATAGGCCTACTTCAAAAAACAAGAAAAATCTCACATCAACAATCTAGCCTTAAAATAAAAAAGGACAAGAGAAAAAAAAATAAAGAAAGCCAAAAGTTACTAGAAGAAAGGAAATAATAAATGTAATAAATGCCAGAGTAGAAATAAAAAGAATAGAGTCTTAAAAAGCAATACAAAAGGTCAGTGAATCCAATAACTGGTCCTTTGCAAAGATAAAATTGATAATCCTTCAACCGGATTTATCAAAAAATGAGAGAAGACTCAAGTAAATAAAATCAGAATTGAAAGAGAAGTGACAGCTAATTCTACAGAAATACAAAGGAATATAAAAAAAAATACTATGAGCAATTGTATGACAACAGATTGGCAATGTGGAAGAAATGGACAAATTCCTGGAAACATACAGTCTCCAAAACTGTACCAGGAAAGAAAAAATCTGTACCAACTAATTACTACAAACTAAATCAAATTTGTAATCAAAAAACTCCCAACAAACAAAAGTCTCGGACTGGAATTCTTCAGAGATGAATTTTCCCAAACATTCAAAGAAGAATTAACACCCGTCTTTTTCAAAACTATTTCAAAAACTTCAGGAAGAAGGAAGACTCCCAAACTCATTTTACAAGGCCACCATTATCCTTATTCCAAAACCAGACAAGGACATTTTAAAAAGGAAAATTATATGTGATATATTTGTTGAACATAAATGCAAAAATCCTCAACAAAATATTAGCAAAGTAGATTCACCAATCCGTTAAAAGGATCATACACCATGATCAGGAGGGATGAATTCTTGGGGTGCAAGTTTTGTTCAATATCTGCAAATCAATTAACATATACACTACATAAAAAATGAAGAATAAAAATTATGTGATCATGTTAATTGACACATAAAAAGCATTTGACAAAGTCCGGCATTTATTTATGGTAAAAACCCTCAGCAAATTGGAAATAGAGTGAACATACCTCAATGTAATAAAGGCCACATATGAAAAATCCATAGCTAACATCATACTCAATGGGGCAAAGCTAAAATCCTTTTCCTTAAGCACCCAAACTAGACAAAAATGTCCACTGTCCCCACTTTTATTCAACATAGTGTCAGAAATCCTAACCACAGCAGTCAGACAAGAAAATAAAAGGCATCTAAATTGGAAAAGGAAAAAGTAAAACTGTCATTATTTGCAGATGATATGATACTGTATACATAGAGTACCCCAAAACTTTCACCAAAAAACTTTAGAACTGATAAACTAGTTCAGTAAAGTAGCAGGATATAAAGTTAATATTTAGAAGTTGATTTCTTTTTTATACACCAGTAATGAACTATCAGAAAGAGAAATCAAGGAAACAGTCTTATTTACAATTGCACCAAACAAAAATAAAATAATGAGGAATAAATTTAACTAAAGAAGTAAAAGACTTGTTCTGGGAAAATTATAAGACATTGGAGAAACCAATTGAAAAATGTAAATAAATGGAAACATTACCACACTCATGGATAGGAAGAATTAACATTGTCCAACTGCCCAGACTACCCAAGGCAATCTATAGATTCATTGCAATCCCTATCAAAATACCAATGGCATTTTTCATAGGACTAGAACCAATAATTTTAAATTTTATGTAGAACCATAAAATACCCCCAGATAGCCACAGCGACCTTGAGAAAGCAGAACAAAGTTGTAGTTATCACACATGCTACATTATATCATACTATACTACAAGCTATAGTAATCAAAACAGCATGGTACTGGCATTTAAAAAAAACACGTAGATTAATGGAACAGATTAGAGAGCCCAGAAATAAACCCATACTTATAAGTTCATTTAATCTATGATAAAGGAGGCAAGAACATACAATGGAGTAAAGATGGCTTCTTGAAAAAATGATGTTGGCAAAACTGGAGAGATACGTACAAAAAAAAATGAAGCTGGACTACCTTCTTAAACCATATACAAGAATAAACTCGAATTCAATTAAAGACTTGAATGTAGGACCTGAAACCATAAAACTCCTAGAAGAAAACATAGATAGTAAAATCTCTGACATTGCTCTTAATAATATATATATATTTTTCTGATATATCTCCTCGGGCAGGGGAAACAAAAGAGTAAATCAATGAATGGGACTACATCAAACTAAACAGTTTTTGCACAACAAGGAATCCATCAACAAAACAGAAAGAGAACCTACTGAATGGCAGAAGATATTATCCAATGGTACATCTGATAAGGCGTTAATATCCACAATTTATAAAAACCTATGCAACTCAACACCAAAAAAATAAAATTCTATTGAAAAATGGGCAAAGTACCTGAATAGACATTTCTCCTAAAGAGATCATACAGATGACCAATAGATATATGAAAATATACTCAATGTTACTAATCATTAGAGAAATGCAAATTAAATTACAATGAGATATCACCTTAGACCTGTCAGAATGGCTATCATCAATAAATCAACAAAAGACAGGTGTTGGCAAGGATGTGGAGAAAAGGGAACCCTTGCGCACTGTTGGTGGGATGGCCAATTTATGCAGCCACTATGGAAAACAGTTTGGAGGTTCCTCGAAAAATTAAAAAATAGAACTACCTTATGACCCAGCCATTCCACTTCTGGGTATTTATCCGAAGAAATCCC
>NW_006434840.1:500890-507723 GCF_000325575.1 Pteropus alecto
TTTATGAATTTATCCACAGAAATCCCAAACACTAATTTATGAAAATATATATGCACACCTATTTTCACTGCATTACTGTTTACAATAGTCAAGATATTGAAGCAACCTAAATGTCCATCAATGAACAATTGGTTAAAGGTACATATGTACAATGGAATATTACTTGGTTATGAGAAAGAATGAAATCTTACCATTTGTGATGACATGGATGAACCTATATGGTATTATATTAAGTGAAATAAGTCATACTGAGAAAGACAAATACCATATGATATCACTGTTATGTAGAAACTAAAGAACAAAATAAATGAATAAAAATAACAGACTCATAAATACAGAGAACAAACTGATGCTTGTCAAATGGGAAGGGGGTTGGAGGCTGGGTGAAAAAGATGAGGTGATTAAGAAGTATAAATTGATAGAAAATATTCATGGGGGTGTAAAATACAGTATAGGGAATATAGTTAATAATATTTTAATAACTGTATAGTGCTATATTGGTACTAGGCTAACTAAGGTGATTATTTCATAAATTATATAAATGTCTAACCAGTATGCTGTACACCTGAACCTTATATATTGAATTTCAACTGTAATTGAAAAAGTAAAGTGTATTTACAATTTTGTTTTGTTTATAATCTCCTATTGGAAGCAGACCAATAATAGAGGAAAACTGTCCTTTAAGCAGGTGAAAGAACATTAAGTTTTAGTTTTACATATGTACAATATTGACATAAAGATTCTTTACAAATCCCTTATAATTAATCAATTCAATCTTATTCAACTTAATCACACATAAAATTCCTTCCTCAAGATTCCTTTTTCACAAACTTACAGTTTTTTCCATCTATTTTAGTTTGTCCTTTGTTCTCTTACCCTTTAAGATAACCAGCTTATTTTAGGATTAAATTACTTTTTCATTCTTCAACAACATGTATATCTATGTCTCATATCTTTTCTTACCAAAACATACATTCTGTCTTTCTTTTTATTTTATTTTATTTTTATTTGTAAATTTTATTTATTTGTTTGTTTGTTTGTTTAATTTTTATGGTGACATCGGTTAATGAAATCTGATTTTTCAGCTGTATATTTTAACAGTAAGGCATATATATATTTACTTTGTTCACCTCCCTTAGTTGGATTTCTTTCTGTCACTACATAGTTGACCCCTTTTATCCTGTCTACCTCCCTCCTCCCTTCTCCTCCTTGCCCCCTGATAACCACTAGTCTATTGTCCATGTCCATGAGTCTCTGTTTGGCCTGTTCGTTTGTTGCTTTTAGGTTTATATCCCACATATAAGTGATATTATGTGAATTTCACCTTTTTCTAACTGGCTTATCTTGCTTAGCATGATTATCTCTAGATCCATTCATGTTCTCGCAAATGGCAGTATTTCATCTCTTATCATCCTACCTTTCTTGCATACAGTTTCCTTTATTATTTCTACTAGTTTTATTCACATATATCAGTTAGAATTTTTAACACTTAGAAACCTTAATTTCTAGTGAAAAAAGGGAACTTATGAACTGTCTTTTACATTAACATTCTGCGGATTGGCAGACTTTTAAATACTTTTTTCTTTTATTTCTGGACACACTTGCTTTTTTATAGACAGTTTTGCAGTATGGCACAAAGCATGTTTACTAATAGACCGAAATATTCTTAAGTCTTTTGTAAAAGGAAGGAAAAAGTGGAAAGACCTATGTTTGGGGATGAATGTTTCAATGTTTTGTATTTTTTGGAAGTGATGTAGATATTTAATAAATTTTCATCACTTAACTTAGCAAAACTAAGCATGTACATTTTAAAGAGATTTGCGAAACTATTAGAATAGACATATTATAAAACAATCATTATGGAAAAGTTTACCTAAAACTCTTATTTCAGTTACATCTGTTTAATGTACTTGCTCTTAGTAATCATACTTAGACTACACATGAAAGGTTCATGAAACAGTAAAGCAGTTAATCCTCACTTTTAGTTACTGCTCTTGATAATGCCAACTTATTGACAAAATAACCCATATAGAACAAAGTAGTACTTAATTCTCATAACTCTAAAGACATGACTATTTTAATTAAAGCAAGAAACATAAATTAGTTTTAATATTGAATATTTTCTTAGATCCTGTGAATTTGAAAAACATTTGGGGTGCCTGTTTATTATATTTCTGAGAGTTTCATTTAAGCAGTTAATTTCATTAATTCAATTAAGTAAAGCCATTTATATATTAATTTTGTCAATGCGATCTTGAAGGAGAATATACACATTTATAACACATACATACATACATATGTTTATGGACATACGTACAGGCAGATACTAACAGACTTTTTAGCTTTCTTAAAAAAAATTAGTCATGAAATGGATACAATAGTAGAAAACTTACTAGCTTATAAACTACATTTGGAATATGTTAAGTTTGTATGGTCAGATGGCTAAAGCTTTTTACTAATTGTGGAGAAGACTTTTAAGATTTGTATTAGACAAATAATTTTAATGAAGCTGTGGGCTAGATTTAAAGAAGTGAGCCTTCTCAGAATTTTAAAAATGCATTTTTTTCTTTTTTTTCAGTCTTAGGAATTGTGGATGCTCTAGATAAGAGTTCTCAGAGAGGTTACAAGCCATTTGAGATTAATAGGGGGAGGTTTTGGGATTGGTGAAAAAGAATCTGAACTACTTCTACAGTTTCATTTCCAGTTTTACAAGGTTTATAAGGTAAGGATAGTTGCTCTCAATACCTCAAAGCATTGGGTTGTAGTCTTGATGGTAAAAGACTGACACATGCATCTACCTATATTGGGATGTTTTTCTTTCCCTCTGGGTACATTTATCTTAGAGAAGATGGCCTAGAAATCCTATCAAACGTTGAACATCAGCTTCCATTTGGGCCAAATTTCTCATCATAAAGTTATTAAATCCTTTCAAATATCTTATCCAGTTTCAGCCAGGACAAACAGTAAATATTTCTGGCAGTATTTTTTTTTTATTTCTGGAAGTATTAAACAATGCCAGAACCCATGAGTATGCAGAAGTTATTACTTCTCAAGATCCAAAGTCAGTCCCAAAGATTAAAAAAATGCCTTGAAACAAATGAAAATGGAAATGAAAAATACTAAAATTTATGAGATGCAGCACAAGCAGAGCTAAGAGGGAAGCAATGAATGCCTCGATTAAGAAACAAGAAAAATATCAAATAAACAACCTAGCATTACACTTAAATACTAGAAAAAGAATGAAGCCCAAAGTTAGTAGAAATAAGGAAATAACAAGGAAGAGTGAGAAATAAATAGACATTAAAAAAAAAAAAGAACAATAGAAAAGGTCAATGAAACTAAGACCTTGTTTGTAAAAAAAAAAAGAACACTGAAAAGCCTTTACTGAGACTCACCAAAAACAAACAAACAAACAAACAAACAAATAAATAAGGAAGGCTGAAATAATAAAATTATAAATTAAAGAAAAGATGTACCATAGATGTCACAGAAATACCAAGGATCATAGGAGACTACCATGAACAACTGTAGATCAACAAATTGGGCAGCCTAGAACTGTCTGAATTCTTAGAAACATACAACTTTCCAAGGGTGAATCATAAGGAAATACAAAATTTGAATAAAGCAATTACTATGGATATTGAAACAGTAATCAAAAGCCTCCCAACAAACAAAAGTCATGGACCAGATGGCTTCACTGGCAAATTCTACCAAACATGAAAAGATGAATTAATACGATGCTTTTGTGAAATTTTCCAAAAAGTATAAGAAAATGGAACACTTCCAAACTTATTTTATAAGGCCAGCATTGACCTGACACCAAAACTGTGCAAGGGAACTACATGAATATAAAATTATAGGTCAATATCCCTGATGAATATGCATACAAAAATCCCAAACAATATATTAACAAACTGAATTCAACAATACATTTAAAAAGATCATAAGCTATGATCTACTGAGATTGATTTTGGAAGCAAGGATGGTTCAACATTCACAAATCAATGTGACAAAACACATGAAGAAAATGAATGATAAAAATCATATGATCATCTCAATAGATGTAGAAAAAGCATTTGACAAAGTTCATCATATTTTTATGAGAAAAACTCTCAATAAAGTGGCTATAGATGGAATGTACCACAAAATAATTAAGGCCATATATGCCAAGTCCACAGCTGATGTCATCCTCAACAGTGAGAAGTCGAAAATTTTTTCTATAAGATCAGTAGCAAGACAAAGATGCCCACTTTCATCACTTTTTTCCCAAGTAATGATGGAAGCCAGAGCAATTAGGCAAGAAAAATCAATAAAATACATCCAAGTTGGAAAGCAAGAAGTAGAACTGTCACTATCTGCAGATGACATGATATTATATCTAAAAAACTCTAAGCCCACCAAAAAAAAAAAAAAACAACTTTAGAACTAATATATGTATTTAGTAATGTTGCAGGTTAGAAAATCAGTATACAAAAATCCGTTCCCTTTCTATAAAGTAATAATGAAGAATCGGAAAGAAATTAAGAAAACAATTCTATTTACAATTGTGTCAAAAAGAATGAAGTTACTAGGAATAACATTGATGAAGTAGATGAAACACCTGTACATTGAGAACATTAAGACATTGATGAGTGAAACTGAAGAAGACATAAATATATGGAAAGGTATTCTATGCTCACGGACTGGTAGAATTGATATTGTTAAAAGGTTCATATTTCCCAAACTGATCTACAAATTCAGTACAATTCTAATCAATATTCCAATGGCATCTTTCACAGGAATAATAAAAAGAATGCTAAAATTTGTATGGAATCATAAAATACTCAGAATGGCCAAAGCAAACTTGAGAAAGAAGAAAAAAAATTTGGAGGCATTATGCCTCCTATTTTCAAACTATGTACATTGATATAGTAATCAAAACAAAGTTATTGGCATAAAACAGACACATAGATAAATGGAACAGATTAGAGAGCCTAGAAATAAACCCGCACATATATGGTAAATTAATCTATGACAAAGAAGCCAAGAGTTTACAATGCGGAATGGAACATCCCTTGAATAAATGATATTTGGAAAACTGAACAGCCATATGCAAAAGAACAAAACTGCATCACTAACTTGCATCACATGCACATGAAAAAATGAAACATGGACTAAACATTTGAATATATGACTTGAAACCATAAAAATCCTAGTAGAAAATACAGGAGGTAAGGTCCTTGACATTGTCTTGGCAATTATTTTTATGGATCTGATTCGAAAGGCAAAGGCAATAAAAAACAAAAATAAATGAGTCTACATCAAACTAAAAAACTTCAGAGCAAGGAAACCATTAATAAAATGAAGGGTAAATTACTAAATGGGATAAAGTACTTATAAATCATATAAATGATATGGGGTTAATATTCAAAATATATTAAGAACTCATACAATTCACTAGCAAATAAATGATTTAATTAAAAAAGTGGCCTGAGAACTGAATAGACTTTTCTTTTCAAGAACACATACAGAGGGCCATCAGGTACATGAAAAAAAACTTAACATCACTGATCATTAGGGATATGCAAATTAAAACTACTATGAAATGTTAGTTTACATCTTTCAGAATGGCTATTATCAAAAAGAAAAAATGAGTGTCGAGTAGATGTGGAGAAAAGGGGGCCATTGTGCAATATTGGTGGGAATGTAGATTGGTGCTGCCACCATGGAAAACAATTTAGGGGTTCCTCATAAAATTAAAATTAGAACCACCGTATAGTACATCAATTCAATTCTGGATATTTATCTGTAGGAAACAAAAACTCTAACTTAAAATGATATTTGCATTCCCATGTTCATTGCAGCATTATTTTAAATAGCCAAGATATGGAAAAAATCGGAGTGTCCATGGTTAGAAAAATGGATAAAACGGATATGAGATACACACAAAATGGAATATTATTCATCCATAAAAAGAATGAAAATTTGCCATTTGCAACATTAATGGACCTTGAAGGCATTACGCTAAGTGAGGTAAGACAGAGAAAGAGAAATATCTTATGATCTCACTTATATGTGAAATCTAAAAACTAAAAAATCAAGCTCATAAGTAGAGAGAACTGATTGGTGGTAGCCAGAGGTGTGAGGTAGCAGTTGGATGAAAAGGATGAAGGTGTCCAAAGTTACAGACTTACAAATAAAATATTAATAAGTCATGCCATGTAATTTTCAACACGATGACTATAGTTTAAAATACGTTATGGCATATTTGAATATTGCTATGAATTTTGATTTTAAAAGTCTTCATCACCAAAAAAAAAATTATAACTATGTAAGCTGATGGATGTTAGGTAGACTTACTGTGTAATTCTGCCATATACATATGTTGAATCATTGTTTTACTCCTGAAACTAGTTTACTTGTTTTATGTTGATTACATCTTAACTTATAAAAGAAATAAAAGGTTTGGAGAAACATAGCAGAGTGAGAGACACGCCCAGATCTCTCACCATGAAACAGCAATAAGCTGAACATCTAAAACTCAACAAAAAACATGCAAACTGATCACTAGCACATCTGAGCGTGGGATCTGTGCATAAGAGCTAAAACAGCTCAAAATCCTGGGTGTGAGGTGGTGAGCAGGGAGAAAAAAAGAAGCTGCCTCTCATAGCCACCAGAGCTCCAAGTAGGAGGAGGGAGAGGGGAGAAGGTGCAGTGACTTCCCCGAACAGTCCTTTCTGGGAGAGATGTGAATTCCATGAAGCTGGTGGCAGGGCCCAGTCATCAGGGCAGAAAGCAGAGAAGCAGGAAGGTGAAAAACAACTGGCCATGGTTGCAAAAACGAGGCTGAACCG
>NW_006434840.1:508419-516150 GCF_000325575.1 Pteropus alecto
AACACACAGTGTAAATATATATATATTCCTTACTGTTAAGGTGTACTGCTGAAACGTATTGGATTTAGTTAACCAATGTCACCATAACAAATTATTTAATTATTTAATTATTTAATTATTTAAAAAATAGGAAAAAAAAGAAATTAAAAATGAAAATAAATTGTGACATCAACAACATAAAATGGGTGAGGACAAAACAATATTGAGATGTTCTATATACACTTGGAGTTAAGTAGTTATTTATCACAGACATATCAAGATATAGTATAAAGCCCTTATAGTAATCAGAAAGCTAAATACTATAATAGATTAAAAGAGAAATAGAATAAAACAGTACTCTTACAAAAATCACCAGTTCACAAAGGAAACTGTAATAGAGGTAGAAAGAAAAAAAAAGTACAAAAGAACCAGACTACAATTTTTAAATGCCAAAATTATGTTCTTAGCTATCGGTAATTACTCTAAATTTAAAGAGTTTATATCTTTCAATCAAAGGCATATAACATGGTTAAATGGGTAAAAAAAAAAAAAGAGAGAGACTCAACTATATGCTACTTACAAGAGACTCACTTAAGCTTTAAGGAAACGCATAGGCAGAAAGTGAAGGTATGGGAAAGTAATTCCATGCAAATGGACACCAACAGAGAGCTTGAGTAGCTATATGTATATCAGATGAAATGCAGCTTAAGAGAAGAGCCGTGAAAAAAAGTCAATATATAATAACAAAAGGATCATTTCATCAAGAGGATATGATAATTGTAACTTTATTCACTCAATATTTTAGCACCTAAATATATTAAACAGTTATTAACAGACCAGAAGGCAAAAATGGACAGCAATGCAATAATCTTGGGGGTACTTCAATACCCTACTTCCAACAATGGATAGATCATCCAAGCAGAAAATAAATACAAAAATATTGGAATTGGAGTACACTTTAGATTAAATTCCATATAACAGCAATAGAATGCACATTCTTAAGCACACATGGAACTTTCTTCAGGATAGATAAAATAGGTTTTAAGAAATTTAAAAAGATTGGACTCAGGTATCTTTTTTTACTACAATATTTTGAAATTAGAAAACAGTAACAGGAAGAGAGCAGGAAAATTTACCAATATGTGGGTTATTGACACAGTCTTGAAAAACCAGTGGGTGAACGAAAATACCAAAAAGGAAATGAATAAAAAATCTCAAGACAAAAAAAAAAAAAATGAAAACACGACATACTGAAACTAATAGGATGCAGCAATAGCTGGTCTGAGAGTAACACTTATATTGATAAGCAACTACATTAAGAATAAAAAGAAAGATCTCAAGCAAACTAAACTTATATATTAAGGAACAAGCAAAAGAAGAACTAACTAAGCCCCAAATTTAAAAAAAAATAAAATCAAGCAAAAGTAAATGAATTATAGAATGAATGGATATTTAACAGAAAAGAAAGATTTACTGACCTGAAAGCTTTTTTTAAGATACAATTGACAAACCTTTAGCTATATACTAAGATAAAAAGGGAATAGTCAAATAAGATTATATATAAAATTGGAGTTGTTATAACTGACAAAATAGAAATGCAAACAATTGTAAGAGACTGGTATGAACTATAATATGCCAACAAATTAGATAACATTTTATAAATGGATAAATTACTAGAAACATACAACTTAGCAAGACTGAATCATGAAAAAAGGAAATGTGAACAGACCAAAGACTAAGAAGATTGAATCAATAATCAAAAATCTCCCAACAAGTAAAAACCTAGGACCTGATAACTCAATAGTGATTTCTACCAAACTTTTAAAAAGGTATTAATGCCAAACTTCTCAAACTAACCCCCAAAATTAGAGGGCCAAATACATCCAAACTCAATTATGAGGTCACCGTTATCCTAATACCAAATTTATTACAAGGAACTACAAGAATTGAAAATTATAAGCCCATATCCCTGAGGAACATAGATGCAAAAGTCCTTGACATAATACTAACAAAATTAATTCAACAGCACATAAAAAGGATCATACACCATGCTTAAGTGGAATTTATCCCTAAGATGCAAGGATAGTTCAGCATATGAGAATTAGCACCACATTAACAGAATGAAAGAGAAAAATCATGATCATCTCAGTAGATGTAGAAAAATGATTTGAAAAAATTCAACATCTTTCATGATAAAAATTCTCAAAAAATTACATATAAGAGTATACCTCAGCATAATATAAAAACATACATGACAAGCTCACAGGTAACATCAAACTCAGTGGTGAAGTTAGGTTTTTACAATCAGGAACAAGACAAGAATCCCCACTCTTACCTCTTGTATTCAACATGCTCCTAGAAGTCCTAGCCACGATTAGGAAAGAGAAGGAAATCAAAGGAATTCAAATAATAAAAGAGGAAGTAAAATTATCTTTTTTAGCAGATTATGTAATCTTATGTATAGGAAATCCTACAGACTCCACCACAATACTTAGAACTAATAAACAAATTCAGTAATGTTGCAGAACACAAAATCAAAGACAAATATCAATTGTGTTTCTATACACTAACAATGAACTATCAGAAAGAGAAGTTAAGAAAGCAATACCAGTTGTAATAGCATCAAAAGCAACAAAATATTTAGGAATAAATTTTACCAAATATGTGAAAGACATGGACACTGCAAACTATAAAACGCTGATGAAATAAATTGAAGAAGACACGAATAAATAGAAAGATGTTTGGGTTTCTTCTATTGGAAGAAAGAATATTATTTACATGTCCATAGTAGTCAGAACAATGTACTGATTCCATGCAATTCCTTTCAAAATCCCAATAGAATTATTAGAGAAATAGAAAAATATATATATCCTAAAATTTATATGGAACCACAAGAGAATATGAATAGCCAAAGCAAGATTGAGGAAGAAGAATAAAACTGGCGGGATCACCCTTCCTGAATTTAAATTATCTTACACAGGTATAGTAATCAAAACAATATGGCAATTACATAAAATAGTCACATAAACCAATGGGACAGAATACAGAGCCCAGAATTAAGCACATACATGTAAAAGTCAGTTGATCTTTGACAAGGATGTGAAGAATATAATAGGGAAATTATAATGTCTTCAATGAATGTTGTTGGTAAAACTAGACATCCACACGCAAAAGAATGAAACTGGACCTTTATGTTACATGACTCACAAAAGATAACTCAAATGAATTTTAGATGTAATTGTAATACCTGAAGCCATAAAACTTCTAAAAGAAAACATAGGTCAAAACCTCTTTGATATTCATTTTGGCAATGAATTTCTTTTAGATAAGTTGCCGAAGGCAAAGGCAAAACACCCTAAATATATAAATGGGAATACATGAAACTAAAAATTTCCTTCACAGAAAAGAAAAAGGCAAATACTGTATGATTTCACTTATATGTGGAATCTAAAAAAGCAAAATAAATGAACAAACAAAACAGAAACAAATTCATAGATACAGAAAACATTTTGATGGTTGCCAGATAGGAGGTTTTTAAGGGGCTGGGTAAAGGATGGAAAGTATTAAGAAGTATGAATTGGTAATTACAAAGTAGTCATGGAAACATAAAATATAGCATAGAGAATATAGTCAATAATATTGTAATAACTATGCATGGTATCAGATGCATACTAGATTTATCAGGGTGATCACCTTATAAGTTATATAAATGTCTAATTACTATGTTGTACACCTTGAAACTAATGTATGTCAATCTTAATTGAAAAAATATATATTTTAAAAAGGAAACAAATTGAAAAGACAATCTATGGAATGGGAGAAAATATTTGCAAACCATATAACTGATAAAGGGTTAATATCTAAAGAATATAAAGTACTCATAAAACTCAATATCAAAGAAACAAATAATCCAATGTAAAAATTGGCAAGAGATCTAAATAGACATTTTCCCAAAGAAGACATAATATGGACAATATATACATGAAAAGTTGAATATCACTAATCATTAGGGAAGTGCAAGTCAAACCACGGTGAGATACCATGTCATACCTGTTAAGATGTCTATTATCAAAAGGAGGAGAGATAAAAATGTTAGAATGTAGAGAGAAGGGAAATCTTGTGCACACTGTTGGTGGGAATGCAAGTTGCCATGATTTACATGTTGGTAGAATGCACCAGTGAAACCATATTATCCAGGGTTTTTAAATTTTTAAATTTTGGTAATTTTGTGATTGTTGATTCTATCTCCTTGTTATTGATATATTCATACTTTGTGTTTATTCATCATTCGGCATTGGTACTTTGAAAGTTTCTAGTAATTTATCCAATTCTTTGGGGTTGTTCAATTCGATGATGTATGAATGTTCTACGTTGTCTCTTATGATTATTTGTATTGTTGTGGTATCAGTTGTGATGTATCCTCTTTCTTTTCTGATTTTATCTCTCTTTTATTCTTAGGCATTATAAAATTTTGTCAATTTTATCTTTTCAAAAACTAGCTTTTAGTTTCATTATTATTTTCTACTGTTTTCTGGTCTTTATGTTATTTATTTCTGTTCTGATGTTTATTATGTCCTTCCTTCTTTGTTCTTGATTTGTTACTCTTTTCCTAGTTCTATGTGATGTAAAATTAGTTTGGTTAATTGAGATCTTTATTTTTTTAAATTAAAATATAGCTGACATAACATTGTATATTTTTCGGTGTACAAGATAATGACTTGATATGTGTATATATTGCAGAAATACTACCACAATAAATTTAGTTATCCATTACCACACATAGTTATAAACTTTTTTTTTGTGATGAGAACTTTTAAGATCTAGTCTTATAGCAACTTTCTCTCATTTCTTAGGTTCCTTTATATTTTGATAGCTTCCTTTACAGTACAGAAGTTTTGTTTTGTTTTGTTTTGTTTTAGTTTCACGTAGTCCCACTTATTTATTTTTGCTTTTGCTGCTTTTGGTTTTGGTGTGAAATCCCCCTTCCCCCCAAAAAAATCACTAAGACTGATATCATGGAGCTTACCCACTAGATGTCCTAGAAATTTTTTGATTTCAGATCATTCATTCAAATGTTTAATCTATTTTGAGTTGTTTTTTGTTTATGGTGTAACATAGTCCAGTTTCATTCTCTGGTGTGTATCTGTCCAGATTTCCCAACAACATTTATCTTTTTCTTATTGTGTATTCTTGGCTTCTTTGTCGTAAACTGAACATACATACATGGTTTTATTTTTGAACTCTGTGTTCTGCTCATTGATCTATGTGTCTGTTTTAATGTCAATGTCATACTCTTTTGATTACTATATCTTCGTGATATAGTTTGGAATCAGGAAAAGATGCCTCCAGCATTGTTCCTCTTTCTGAAGATTGCTTTGACTATTGGGGAATCTTTTTTTTGTTCCATATAAATTTTAGGATTTTTTGTTCTATTACTGTGAAAGATCCCATTGGAATTTTCCTAGGGATTGCATTGAATCTGTAGATTGCTTTGGATAATAGGAATATTTTCAAAATATTCATTCTTTCCATCCATAAGCATGGATTTTGTTTTTATTTTTGTCTTCAATTTTTCACCAAAGTCTTATATTTTCAGTGTACAGGTCTTCTACCTCAGTTTTATTCCTAGATGTTTTATTATTTTTGATGCTTGTAAATAGGATTGTTTTATTAACTTTTTTTCTGATAAGCCATTATTAGTGTATAGAAACAACAAATTTTTGTATATTGATTTTGCATTCTGCAACATTATAAAATTTGTTAATTAGTTCTAAAAGTTTTTGGTGTAGTCTTTAAGATTTTTAATTTTAACCTTTTATTAACACATAATTGACATACAATATCCTGTTGTTTCAAGTGTACATCATAGTGATTGATTTTAGATACATTCTATAATGATCCCCATGGTAAATCTAGTTACCATCAATCACCATACAAAATTATTATAACATATTGACTATATTCTCTACGCTGTACTATGTATTTCCATGAGTTATTTATTTTACAACTGGAAGTTTATACATCTTTGTCCCTTCACCTATTTCACTCACTTCTCAACCTCTCCCCATTCTCATAACCACCAATTTGTTTCTCTGTATCTGTTAGCATATTTGTTTTGTTTTGATTTTTGGATTTCACATAAGTGAAATCAAGGTTATTTGTCTTTTTCTGTCTGATTTATTTCAGTTAGTATAATATCATCTGTGTTCGTCCATGATGTCACAAATGACAAGTTTTCATTATTTTTATGGCTGAGTAATATTCCATTTTATATATACCACATCTTCCTTATTTATTAATCTATTCATGCCTCCATATCAGAGCTATTGTAAATAATGCTGCAATGAACTTAGGCATGCCTATATCTCTTTGAATTGATGTTTCTGTTTTCTTTGGATAAATACACAAAAAAGAATGGCTAGATTATATAGGAGTTTTATTTTTCATTTTTTGAGGAATCCCCAAACTGTTTTACATAGTGGCTACACAATTTTACATTTCCACCAACAGTGTACAAGGATTCCCTTTTCTCCATATCATTCCCAACACTTTTTTTTTTCTATTTTTGATAATAGATTCTGACAGATTTGAAGTGATATAATATTGTGGTTTTGATTTGTATTTCCATGATGGTTACCGATGTTGAGCATCTTTTCATCTGCTTATCTGATTGTCTATTGAAATACTCTCCCCTCTTTCTTTAAATTGTGTAAGTTCTTTATATATTTTGAATATTAACAACTTACAGGATATATGAATTTCAAATATGTTCTCGCATTCAGTAGGTTGCCTTTCCATTTTGAGGGACTTTTTTTGTCACTGTGCAAAATAATTTTATTTTGATGTAATTTAATTTGCTTATTTTTACTACTGTTACCCTTATCTGTGTAGACTTGTCTAAAAAATATTGCTAAGGCTGATGTCAAATAACATGCTGCTGAGTTGGGAGGAAACATGGCAGAGTGAGAGACATCCCCAGATCTCTCCCCTTGAAACAACAATAAGCTGAACATTTAAAACTCGACAAAAAACACCAAAACTGCACACCAGCATGTCTGAGTATGCGATCTGCGCACAAGAGCTACCACAGGTCGGAATCCAGGTGTTGGGCAGTAGACAGGGAGAAATAAAGAAACTGCAGCACATAGCCACTGGAGCTCCCTGTAGAGTTTGGGGGAGGTGAGAAGGAGCAGCGACTTCCCTGAAGAGCCCTGCCTAGGAGAGTTTGTGAGTTCCACGCAACCAGCGACAAGGCCCAGTCATCAGGGCAGAAAGCAGAGAAGGGGAAAGCAGAAAAACAACAGTTGATTTTTACCAGGCACAGTTGCAAAACTGAGGCTGAGCTGCAGCCCCCAACACCTAACCCAGAGTGCCCCACACCCCATACCCTCTGACACAAATAATCAGGGAGCCCCAAGAAAATCTGAGCAAATGCTATTGAAACTGTTGCTAACACTGACAGGGACTGAGACTGAGGGTAGTGACCGTGACTAAATATCTACAAGAAAATAAAAAGGCATTATTAAGGCTTTATATAAAGCAGGGATCCAGGAGGCTTAGACACAACCTACTGGAAACCAAAGGAAAAACACCTTTTTTATAACAAGCTAAAGAGGGACATTTATATAATAAATCTTCTCTATGGAAAAAAAGCAGAATACATTTCTATTAATGCCCAGGCAGAGAAATAGTCCATTAAACACCATAAACAACCAAGGTGACAAGGCATCTCAGAAAGAAAGAGAAAAATCT
>NW_006434840.1:516334-520214 GCF_000325575.1 Pteropus alecto
CATCGAAGAATGAAAAATAATGAAAGAGAAATATAAGAACTAGCTGATATCATCAGGAGAGGAAAGATAAGAATAGTGGGCATTATTGAAGGCGAGGAAAAGGAGCAGGGACTAGAAAGCATTTTCAGACAAATAGTGGATGAGAATTTCTCAAATCTAAGGAATAAGCTGGAACTTGGAATTCAAGAAATCAACAGAACACCTAATTACCTCAATCCAAAAAGGCCTTCTCCAAGACACATTTTATTAAAATTACCAAAAATCAATGGCAAGGATAGAATTCTCCGAGCAGCCAGGAAGAATAACATGGTAACATATAAAGGAAAGCCCATTAGATTATCCTCGGACTTCTCAGTGCAGACCTTTCAAGCTAGAAAAGAATGGAATGAAATATTTAAACTATTAAGTGAAAGGAACTACCAGCCTAGAATAATGTATCCAGCTAAGCTCTCCTTTAGCTATGAAAGAGAAATTAAGACCTTTCCAGATATACAGAAATCGAGGGAATTCTCCACTACGAGGCTTGCACTACAATAAATACTGAAAGGAGTCAGCTCACCTCAAACAAAATGACAGAAAAAAAATACATAATAAGGAATAAAGTGACTATCAGGCAAATAGAAGCAGTGCATCCCTTACTAAGAACAGGGCATTATAAGCTTAAATAATGAGAATTGCTATAGCAAGATATTAATGAACGTTCAGCATACATATGGACAAATAGAGATAGCAATGACTGAAAAGGGGAGGAGTCAAAGATCCAAATTTTCAAAGGAGTATGGAGATAAGGCACGCACAAAAGAAAAGGGATGACTATATATGTATATATATATATATATGCATATGTGTATATATGTACATGTATATGAATATATACATATATGTATATGTATATGTATATAACTATCCTTAACAAATTCATAGTGGTAAAGACATACACAATATTCAGAAGTGAAGTATATGACATAAAACAAGAAGGACTAAAAAAAACCCACGAAAGCCAACCAAAAACAAAACAAAACAAAACAAAACAACAAACAAACAAACACAAGGACAAGGAAGCAGTGGAAACACCAAGCAAAAGAAAAAAATAGCTGTAAGAAGACCTCATATTTCAATAATCACCCTAAATGTAAATGAACTGAACTCACAAATAAAAAGGCACAGAGCTGCAGACTGGATCAAAAAACAAAACCCAAACATATGCTGCCTTCAGGACACATATCTCAGCTCCAAAATCTAGACTCAAAGTGAAAGAGTGGAGAATGATATTTCAAGCAAATACCATTCAGAGAAAAGCAGGAGTAGCGGTATTATTATCAGATGAAATAGACTTCAAAATATAAAAGGGAAAGGAAGGTACTGAGGGATACTTCATAATGATAAAGGTAATCATGCACAAAGAAGACATAACACTTATTAATTTCTATGCTCCCAAACAGGGAGCCCTAATATGTAAAGCAAATGCTAACAGAACTAAAGGGAGAAACAGACCGAAACACTATCGTACTACGAGACTTAAATATCACACTGTCAGATATGGACAGATCATTTAAACAGGAGATCAATAAGGAAATAACATCATTATATGACACATTAGATGAACTGGACATAATTGACATTTTCAGAGCCTTCCATCCCAAAACAGCTGTTTATACATTCTTCTCTAGTGCACATGGAACATTCTCAAGAATCGACCACATACTGGGACACAGAGATAGCCTCAACAAATATAAGAGGGTTGAAATCATACCAACCATATTCTCTGATCATAATGCTTTGAAACTAGAGATCAACTGCAAAAAGAATGCAGGAAGAACCACAAATACATGGAGATTAAACAACATGCTACTGAAGAATAACCGAGTCAGAGAAGAAATGAAAAGAGAGTTCAAGAGATACATAGAAATGAATGATAACGATAGTACAACATATCAAAACTTTTGTGCCACGCTGTACTAAGAGGAAAGTTCATATCATTACAGGCCTACTTCCAAAATAAAAATTAACCCAAATAGACAACCTAACGCATTATCTTAACAAACTAGAAAAGGAAGAACAAATGAACCTAAAGTCAGTGGAAAGAAGGAAATAATCAAAATTAGAGCAGAAATAAATGAAGTTGAAAAAATAAACAGAGTTGGTTCTTTGAGAAGGTTAATAAAATTGACAAACCTCTGGCCAGACTCAGTAAAGAAAAAAGTGAAAGGACAAAAATAAATAAAATAAGGTATGAAAGTGGGGAAATTACGACTTACATCACATAAACACAAAGGATGATACAAGGATAGTATGAAAAAATATATAACACCAAATTTAATAACCTAGAAGAAATGGACCAGTACTTAGAAAAATACAACCTTCTTAGACTGAATCAAGAAGAACTGGAAAATGTAAATAGACCCATCTGCAGGATGGAAATTGAAATAGTCATCAAAAATCTACCAAAAAGTAAAAGTCCAGGACCAGATGGCATCACCAGTGAATTCTACCAAACATGCAAAGAAGAGTTAATACCTATTCTCCTCAAACTCTTCCATAAAGTTGAAGAGGAGGCAATACTTTGCAACACATTTTATGAGGCCTATATTACTCTGATATCAAAACCTTGTAATAATAACAAAAAAAGAAAAGTACAGACCAGTATCTCTCATGAACACAAATTCTAAAACCCTAAATAAGATACCGAACCGAATGAAGCAACATATTTAAAAGATTATACACCACGATCAAGTGGGCCTCATCACAGGGGAACAGAGATTATTCAACATGCACAAATTGATTAATGTAATACATCACATAAATAATTTTAAAAATAAGAATCATATGATCATATCAAGAGATGCAGAAAAAACCTACGACAAGACACAACATACATTTATAATAAAAACACTTAACAAAATCAGTACAGAAGGAAAGTACCTTGACATAATAAAAGCTATATATGACAAACCCTCAGCCAATATTATACTTAATGGTGAAAAACTAGAAATCTTCCCTCTAAGATCAGGAACAAGGCAAGGCTGTCCAATACTGCCACAGTTATTGAATATAACATTAGATGTCCTAGCAAGTGAAATCAGACAAAAGAAAGATATAAAAGGCATCCAAATAGGAAATGAAGAAATAAAACTGTCATCATTTGAGGATGACATGATTCTCTGTGTAGAATACCCTAAAGTCTCCACGAGAACAATATTAGAAACAATAAGCAAATACAGTAAAGTTTTTGGATCCCTAATCAATGTCCAAAAATCCATAGCATTCCTATACTCTTATAATGAATGTCAGAAAAGGAAGTGGAAAGAGAATTCCTTTTGCAATTGCAACAAAAAGAATAAAATATATAGGAATAAATTTAATGAAACACGTGAAGGACCTATATAATGAAATCTTTAAGACCCTATTAAAAGAAATTGAAGAAAATACAAAGAAATGGAAAGATATACTGTGTTCTTGCTTTGGAAGAATCAGCATAGTGAAAATGCCTTTATACAGATTTTACGCAATCCCCATCAAAATCCCATAGGCATATTTTAAAGAAATAGAACAAAAAATCATCAATCATCAGATTTGTATGAAAGCACAAAAGACTCCAAATTGCCAAAGCCATCCTGAGACAAAAGAACGAGGTTGGAGGCATCACTCTGCCCGACTTCAAATTATACTACAAAATGACAATAATCAAAATGGCATGGTATGGGCAGAAAAACAGACACATGAACCAGTAGAGCAGAATCAAGAGTCCAGAAGTAAACCTATATTTATATGGGCAAATAATTTTAGACAAAAAAAGCCAAAAACATACAGTGGAGAAAGGAAAGCCTCTTCAATAAATGGTGCTGGGAAAATTGGAAGGCCACCTGCAAAAGAATGAAAC
>NW_006434840.1:521086-558931 GCF_000325575.1 Pteropus alecto
AAATGACAATATTTCATCTCTTCTTATGGCTGAGTAATATTCCATTGTATATATGTACCACAGCTTCTTTATCCAATCATCTATCATAGAGTACTTCAGTTGCTTCCATGTCCTGGCCACCGTGAATAATGCTGCTATGAACATTGGTGTGCAAATATCTTTTGGAGATGAGTTTTCAAGTCTTTGGGGTAAATACGCAGCAGAGGGTTTGCTGGATTATATGGCAGATCAATTCTTACATTTCTGAGCATACTCCATACTGTTTTCCATAGTGGCTGTATCAATTTGCAGCCCCACCAACAGTGTATGAGGGTCCCTTTTTCTCTGCATCTTCTCCAATATTTTTAAAGTAAAATGATTTATTTTGCTGAGCAGAAGCTTTTCAGTTTGATATAGTCCCATTCATTTATTTTTGCTTTTACTTCCCTTGCTTTTGAGATCAAATTCATAAAATCATCTTTAAATCCAAGGTCTTTGATCATAATTGGATGCTGTATCTTGTCGAAGGTTTTTTCTGCATCTTTTGATATGATCATATGATTCTTATTGTTTAATTTGTTTATGTGTTATATCACATTAATCGTTTTGCTTATGTTGAACCATCCCTGTGATCCTGAGATGAAGCCCACTTTATCGTGGTGTGTAATCTGTTCAAGTTGTTGCTGTATTTGGTTCACTAGCATTATTTAGGATTTTTGCATCTGTGTTCATGAGAGATACTGGTCTGTAGTTTTCTTCTTTTGGGTGTTATCTTTACCAGGTTATGGTATCAAGGTAATGTTGGCCTTATAAAATGAATGTGGAACTATTACCAACTCTTCGATTTTTTTGGAAGTGTTTGAGGAGAATAAGTATTAAATCTTCTTTGAATGTTTCGTAGAATTCACTGGTGAAACCATCTGGTCCAGGACTTTTCCTTTTTTGGTTTTTGATGATTGTTTAAATATCCATATTTAGATTTGGAAGTAGGTTTTTGATGATTGTTTAAATTTCCATATTTAGATTTTCCAGATCTCCATGATTTAGTCTAGGAAGGTTGTATTTTTCTACGTAGCAGTCCATTTCTTCTTATTAAATTTGGTGTTATATACTTTTGCATATAATTCTTGCATGTTCCTTTGTATTTCGGCAGTGTCTGTCATAATTTCCTCTCTTTCATCTCTGATTTTGGTCATTTGTGTCCTTTCTCTTTTTCTTTAGTGAGTATAGCTATGGGTTTGTCAATTTTACTAACCTCAAAGAACCAGCTCTTTGTTGCATTTATTTATTTCTATTGTTTTTTGTTTATTTGTTTGTTTTCAATTTCATTTATTTCTCCTCTAATTTTGATGATTTCTTTCCTTCTGCTGACTTTGCTTCATTTGTTCTTCCTTGTCATGTATAGTCTTCATTATGTTGTGGTACATTCCCACTTTACTCACTTTGTTGAGAGTTTTTTCTTTTATCATGAATGGATGATTAATTTTGCCAAATTGTTTTTCTGCATCTATTGAGTTGATTATATATATGATCTTATCCTTTATTTTGTTACTGTTGTATATCATATTGATTCTTTTGTGGATGTTGAAACACCCTTGCACCCCTGAAATAAATCCTCCTTGATCCTAGCATATGATCACTTTCATGTGCTACTGAATTCAGTTTGCTAATATTTTGTTGAGAATTTTCATGTGTATATTCATCAGTGATATTTGGAAAATAATTTTCTTTTCTTGTGGTTTCTTTTTCTGGTTTTGGCATCAGGATAATACTGGTCTCACAAAATAAATTTGGAAATGCTCCATTCTCTTCTATTTTTTGGAAAGCTTAGGAAGGATTGTATTTGTCTTTTAATATTTGATTGAATTCAACAATGAAGCCATGTTGTCTTGGACTTCTATTTTTGTGGAGGCTTTTGATTACTGATTTAATCTCCTTCATAGTAACTATAATTCGTATTTTGTATTTTTTTTCTTATTCATTCTTGGAAGATTGTATGTTTCCAGGAACTCATCGATTTAGTCTAAGTTTTCCAATTTGTTGGAAAATTGCTCATAATAGTCTCTTGGATTCTTTATATTTCTATGGTATCTGCTGTAACATGTCTTCTTTATGATTTTATTATTTGAGCCTTCTCTTTTTTTCTTTATGAGTCTAGCTAAAGGTTTGTCTATTCTATATTTCATTTCAAAAAATCAGCTCTTAGTTTTATTTATCTTTTCTATTTTCTTTTCTGCTGTCTATTTCATTTTATTTCACTCTAATCTTTGTTGTCTCTTTCCTTCTAAAAGGGCTTCCTTCCTTCTAAAAGGGAATAGGTTTTTCTTTCTTAGTTCCTTGAGGTGTAAAATTGTCTTGTTAATTTGAGATCTTTTTTGTTTCTTAACATTAGTGTCTATTAATATGAACTTCTTTATTAGAACTGCTTTTGCTGCATCCCAGAAATTTTAGTATATTTTATTTCAGTTTTCATTTGTCTCAAGTTTTTTTAAGTTTCTCTTTTGGTTTATTCTTTGACCCTTTGGTTTTTAAGTATCATGTTATTAGGCTCCACACATTTGTGAATTCTCCAGTTTCCTTTTTGTAATTGATTTCTACTTTCATACCATTGTTGTCTGATAAGATTTTTTTTTCTTGTAAAAAGGTGAACAGTTCTATCACCAGGGGTTTGGGACAACTAGTTTTGTTAGAGGCTGTATTGTAGGACAGCCTATGGTGATATGTCAAATGCTGGACCATTCTGAATCAATTCTTCATTGCCTTTGTTTTTTTAGCTTATATAAAACTATTGTATACAGTGGGCAAATGGACTCTACAGCTACCTGAAGCTTATATCAATTCTTAAAAATGAAAGATGGCTCTAGTCAATGGCATAATATGATTCTTTGAATGTTAGTGATTTTGGTCTAAGCTCATAACTAGTTATACTGTAGAACTAAATAGATTTTCTTCTAGGCAGCAGGTTCCTTTCAGGCATATAAAGACAGGAAAATAGATGTTTCTTTAAATTCTCTTGTGTCTTCTTTAGCTTCCTTGGCAAAAGCTTTTTTTTCACAATGGAATGCATTCCTACTAGACTCTATTGGGAAGTCTTAAGTGTTAACTATGTTAAGCTACTGAGAAATGATATGCATAAGTGAGGTATAAAAAATGAGAAAAATCAGATGAGAAATATAAAGAAAGGAAAAAGCACTAAGAAAGTGGTAATGAGACAAAGAAGAAATTGCTCCTAATATAATTAACAAGTAAAAGCCTCAATACAGCATTGTATTTCCATAAAGATAGATTTTTCCATAGACATACATTTCAATTTTTGAGAAAGGAGATGATATTAGAAAATTTGGAAGATTTGTCTGTCAGGTAAAAAATGTTGCCCTAAAAATGGGTTTAGTAACTTTTTATTCAAAATAAGATATTCACAGAATAAGAAATGATTGAGAATAGCATTGCTCTAAGGGGGAGAAGTTGCCTCGATGTATGTATGTATGTATGTATGTATGTATGTATGTATGTATGTATGTATGTATATTTGAGAAATAGCAGTAGTTGTTACTTTTTATACTGAAATATTTTTGATATTTTAATTTTCTTCAGTTATGAAGTATTTTGTGTCATAAAATATGATGTCTTGGAGAATATTCCATGTGATCTTGATAAAAATGTGTATCCTGCTGGTTTTGAATAGAATGTCCTATAAATGTCTGTTCACTCAATCTGGTCTAATATGTTATTTAAATGAAATATTTTATTATTAATTTTTTCTCTCTGGATTGCCTGCTTTTTGTTGAAAGTGGGTTATTGAGGGTCCCAGCAGCCCAGAAGTATCAGCTGCGGTTGTTTTGCCCTAGGGCACCAAAAGAGAAAGTTGGAGACTGGAGTATGTATGCTGGCTTGGTGAGGGTGTGGCAAGGGCTGGCTCCAGAGGATGCTGAGCCCCTGCCTGATGCCTGGAGTACATGAGAGCCATACAGGAGCTCAAAGTGTGTCTCCTCGAGGGCCAACAGATTTTGGAAATCAAGTATTGTATGTCAATTTGTCCAAGATTACTTTGACTACAACATCGGCCTGACGCTGGGGTATCTTTTATGACCAAAACCGTGCCTTGTGGAAATGAACTTCATAAGTTCCTCATCTTGGACACCATTGACCAGGAACAGTTTCATTCACTGGCTCCCATGTACTATCATGGATCCTTTACAGATGTCATAGTGTATGATGTTACCAAACAGGAGTCATTCCTTACCTTGAAGAATTGGTGAAAGAACGTGGTCCAGAAAACATTCTAATGGCTATTGCTGGGAACAAATGTGATCCCTCAGATATTAGGGAGGTTCCTTTGAAGGATACAAAGGAATATGTGAATCTGTAGGTGCCATGGTGGTCAAAACAAGTGCAAAAATGCTATTAATATTGAAGAGCTCTTTCAGGGGATCAGTCTCTAAAACCCACCCTTGGACTCCCATGAGAAAGGAAACAATGGAGCAATCAAACTCTAGAACCCACCCTTGGACTCCCATGAGAAAGGAAACAATGGAGCAATCAAACCGCCTAAGCTAGCTGATACTTGAAGAAGTCAGAGCCACCTCCCCACACACTGCTGAAGGACCTGCCCTCCCATTCTCCATGGCCTGGTACCTCACTTAGAAGTGAGTATGCTGGCTTGGCATCCTGGAGGACCTGCAGGAATGGGGCAAGAAATGTCCATAGAAAAGGATTTGAGAAAATTCTGGAAAAATCCACCACAAAGCCATTTGTACATGAAATGCAGATGGGAAGATGGGATGTTAGGTAATAAGTATATTTGAGTTTTTGCTAAAAACCTTAACATTCTCAATTTGTACAAAAATCTTACTGGCTCATTATGTGTGTGAGATGCTAAAGTAGTGTTCCACTCTGAATACCTGTGTTCCCTAGCCAAATTCCAGTAACTTCTTCAGTGTTATTGTCTTTGTTACCTAACCAGCCTTCACTGAAAGATTAATTTAATTAACCTTTCAGTGGAGTATAATTGGACCATCACTCAAGCTGTAGACTTGAGCTGTTATAAAAGTGGAGAAAGATGTATTAGAAACTATTGTCTACATCTCCAACTTTTACCTGATGAACATTTTTCTAAGTTTTGTCATATATAAACAAGCCAAATTTGACTAAAAATATTGTATATAATTTTGGGACTAGGAGACCTACTTTGGAAGAATCATTTAAGCAGTATAATCGGTAACAGATACAGGATATAGATATTATTCCAGAGACCACTTGGCATGCATTACCTCCACGGCAATAAATCATTACTCTCTTAGAGAATTTTAACACACAGTATTATTTACTAAGAGAATATGTCATCGTGTCATGTATAGGATGGATATCCACTAGAAGATGTTTGAGTCTATATAATAGGACAAACTTCTAATATTAGCAATTAATAACAGGTTACAGGAAAGCCATCGAGGGACTACCAGCAGCTTAAGATTCTAGACCCCCAAATGCAAAATGAGAGAAAGCATTTGACACGATGCCAAGCCTGGGGAGGTATTAGGGCTAGTGAGGGGTCCAACTCTGGAATGCTGATTAAATGAGAATAGGCTTTGAAAAAAACTTTACTTTTTCAGGTTCCAGGTCTGCTCAATTAATTAAAGATGTCTGAATCAAAAGGCAGTAAGGGAGAAAAGGCATGGAAAGGAAGAAAAGCTATTTCTATTCCAAATTCAAATCCTATTACCATTTTAACTTTCATAAAAACCTGGGATCAAGAAGCAGTGGGTTTCCTATTAGGGCTTAAACTGAGAGGTGATTCTTAAAGGATATTTGGGTCGGTGACTTTTGTTGAGATTAAGAAACTGTAAAATAATAGCCTCAGAAAAGGTTAATGGTGCAGCATGGTCCAGCCAGTAGCTTCTTTACCATGAACATTCAAGGGCCAGCAAATATCTATTGAAAACCTACAATGTAAAAGCCAAGAGAGAGATCATGAGCTGATTAAAGACCTCCAACTTTGAGTAACTCAGTGTGTGCTGGTGCTTCACAGTCTTGTCACAGTTGTGCCCTCTGTGCTCTTGACACATAGAGACATCGAGTCCTGCCATCGACAAAAAAGAAGAGGCCTTGAGAGACCAGGATCAAGCTTATACTTCTTTATTTGGATGGTAATCAAGAAAACAGGTAGAAATCACAGATTAAGTTTATTTATTTATTTATTTATTTTTTAACTCAAGAATATGCTGTCAGTTTGATGTTCTTACTTCCTGCTTCACTCAGCTTACAAGAGTAGTCTTAGAATGTGAAGGCTGGAAACACTTATTTTTGGTGCAAGAGTACTTCTGAGCTCTCCCACACAGGTACCTCAAAAAATGTTAGCAAGTGCCATTTGGATATCTTGGCAGAGATTTTTCAGGGTTTTTAAGATTTTTCTCCACATTGTCAACATGACTTGCTAACACAATTCTATTTGAGGCCAAATAATTATCATGCTTTTTCCCAAAGTTAGAAAATTTGGGGTGAAAATTGAAAATTGAAATGACCTCTTTCCAGGTGACATGTGGGCCTATTTTGGAACCTTTCTCCATCCAGCTGTTCTTGAGAACCTGAGTTTATCTCTAGACAGCCTCTCAGGTTGCCTAGCTAAGGTGGTATGTGTGCCTGTGGAGTTATGCAGCTTTGGGCTGGGTCTCTAGTGGTTGCATGTTACATAAAATAGCTGGTCTTTTCGCATGTAGAGAGCTACCTATGGACAAGCCCATAATTTTATTTCAGAAGCACATGAGGGTGTGAAACCACTCTTTTACCTTTCCGTACTGCCTTAACTATTTAAGCCAGTCAGATGACATTATATATGATAATCACTTCTCAGAGCAATCGAAAAAGAGAGTAGATAGCACTTGGGCATGCAAGCCTTTGCATCGACATGGAATCTTCTCTGAAGATAAATGCTTAAGCCTTGTCCAGACTTTCTTATCTTCCTTTATTCTGCATTGAGACTATTTTCTGGCTGTTCTAATAATCGAATTGTAAGCAAGTAATAGTATGTAAAGGTCTGGAAATTACTATTGCTCTAAAATGTCAAGTAGTTTCATGTGACGTAGCATCCTTCACCCAATTTCCCCAAATTTGCTCCTTTTCCTCTTTTTTTCCCCTTTCATGTGTCTATGTATAAATATGATTTTATATTTGTTATACCAACAGATAATCCATTTTACTGGTGAGCTTGGCTCATGAGTGTGTTATATAATGTAATCATGGGTTCTCATTGGGATTATTTCCCAGTGAAAAGCCCTAAGATGGCAGTAGAGTCATGCAAATATTTTATGTAGGTACATAATTGACTTGCCATTTTATAATTGAAAATGGTACACTAGGATGCTGAATATGACGTTACATTGTAGACTACAGATTGAAGACTTAAAACTAAACCTTTATTCAACAAAAGGGCTGTGCGCCAATGAGAACTGAATTCATTTTCTGAGAGAAGTTTGGATGACTCAATTACTTCCTCTAAGATCAAGGAACATGGCATGTGATGGCTGCATTGAGCTCCTTTTAAGGGACTTCACTTCTCATTGCTCTGCAATGCTCGTAGTAAGTTAGATAATGAACTAGCTTATAAACTGAAGGACTCTGAGCTGTATTCAGACATCTTAGATATCTAGTTTACTCTTTTAACCCACATTGTTAAAACCAGACCTAGTGATCTAATGTTGGTGCTTTGTTTTGTAAACTGCTCTTTTTTCTCGTGTTTTTATGAAGGGCTTCTATCTGGGCTGGACCCAGTTCTCACATATGGAAGACACCAGTGCAGACAATTAGGACCTTTCCACCTTTTATTCTATAGTAAAGCATTGCTTCAACACCAGTTACTGAAGGGATTTTATGTACTGCATTGTATATTCTTGCCTCCTTTGTCACAGATTAATTTACTATATAACAGAGAATTGTTTTTCTGAGCTCTTTATTCTATTCCATTTCTATGTTTACCTGTTTCTATGCCAGTACCATACTGTTTTGATTATTGTAGCTTTGTAGTATAGTTTGAAATCAGAGGGCATGATAACTACAACTTTGTTTTTCTTTCACAAGATTACTTTGGCTATTCATTGTCTTTTGTGGTTCCATATAAATTTTATGATTAGTTATTCTAGTTCTGAGAAGAATGTTGTTGGTATTTTAATATGGATTGCATTGAATCTTTATATTGCTTTAGGTATTAAGGACATTTTTAATAATACCGATCTTTCTAATCCTTGACCATGGTATGCCCTTCCATATATTTCTGTCTGCTTCCATATCTTTCTTCAGTTTCCAGTAGTTCTCAGAGTACAGCTCTTTCACCTCTTTGGTTAAATTTATTCCTAGATATTTTATGTTTTTTAATGCAATTGTAAGTGGGATTGTTTTCTTAATTTTTCATTCTGATTGTTATTGGTATATCAATATAGAATAGAATAGAATCAGTATAGAAACACAACTGGTTTCTGTTTATTGATTTTATATCCTGAAACTTGACTGAATTCATTTATTCTAATAGTTTTTTAGTAAAATCTTTAGGGTGTTCTAGATATAGTTCCATGGCATCTGCAGATAGTAACAGTTTTACTTCTTCCTTTCCAATTCGAATGCCTTTTATTTTTCTTGACTAATTGCTGTGGTTAGGACTTCCAATACTATGTTGAATGGTGATAGTGGGCATCTTTTCTTGTTCCTGATCTTAGAAGAAGGAGTTTCTGCTTTTCACCATTGAGTATGCTATTAGCTGCGGTTTGTTGTATATACATAACCTCTTCTTTACCATTCATCCGTTAATGGGTACCCAGGATGCCTCTATATCTTGCTACTGTAAATAATACTGCAATTAACATGGATTCACATGTCCCTTCAAAGTGGTGTTTTGGGTTTCTTCGGATAAATACCCAGAAGTGGGATAACTGGGTCTTCCTTTGTCTCTTGTTTTAGCCTTTGTTTTGAAGTCTATTTTATCTAGTATTAGTATTGCTACTCCAGATTTTTTTTGTTTTCATTTTCATGAAACATCTTTTTTTCATCCCTTTACTTTTACTCTGTGTGTATCTTTCAATTTGAAATGAGTTTCTTGTAGGCAGCATATGTAAGGGTCTTGTTTTCTTATCCATTCATCCACACTATCTTTTGATTAGAGCATTTAATCCATTTACATTTAAAGTAATTGTTGCTAGATATGTAGTTATTGACATTTTCATATTTTAGATCTTTTTTCTTTTTCTTTTCTTCTTAAAAAGTCCTTCTAACATTCCCTGTAATACTGGCTTAGTGATGATTAACTCCTTTAGCTTTTTCTTGTCTGAAAAGCTCTTTATCTATCCTTCAATTCTAAATGATAGCTTTGCTGGGTAGAGTAATCTTAGTTGTAGGTACTTGTTTTAATCACTTTGAATATTTCCTGCCAATCCCTTCTGGCCTGAAAAGTTTCTGCTGAGAAATCAGCTGACAGTTATGGGAGCTACCTTGTAGATAACTAACTCTTTTTTTATTGCTGCTTTTAATAATCTTTATCTTTATCCTCTGGCATTTTAATTATGATGTGTCTTGGTGTGGCTCTCTTTGGGTTCATCTTTTTTGGGACTCTCTGCACTTCCTGGTCTTGTATGTCTATTTCTTTCAACAGGTTAGGGAAATTTCAGTCATTATTTCTTGAAATAGGTTTTCAGTTCCTTGCTCTTTCTCTTCTCCTTCTGTTATCCCTATGATGTGAGTGTTGGTAAGCTTGATGTTGTCCCAGAGGATCCTTAAACTATCCTCATTTTTTTTAATTCTTTTATCTTGTTGGTGTTCTGATTGGGTGTTTTCTGCTGCCCTATCTTCTCAATCACTGATTCAGTCTTCTCCATCTAAGGTAATGTTGGTTCCTTCTAATGTATTTTTCATTTCAATTATATGGTCTTCGTTTTTGACTGGTTCTTTTTTATGTTATCTATCTCCACCTTTATGTTTTCTATCTCTTTGTTAAATTTCTCACCGAGTTCCTCTATTCTTCCCCTAAGTTCATTGTGCATCCTTATACCAAGTGTTTTGTACTCTGCATGTGGTAGATTGCTCGTCCCCATTTTGTTCAGTTCTTTTTCTGGAATTTTGTTCTGTTCTTTCACTTGAGACGTGTTTCTTCATCTTCTGATTTTGCCTGTTCCCTGTGTTTGTTTCTTTGTAGTAGGTTGGGCTGCTATGTCTCCTGGTCTTAGTAGAGTAGCCTTATGTAGTAGGTGTCTGTCAGTCCCAGTGGCACAGTCTTCCCTGGTCACTTGAGCTGGGTGCTCTAGGTATGTGTCTTGTATGGGTTGTGTGTGCCCTCCTTTTGTAGTTGAGCCTTGGTTGCTGTTTGCTCATCAGTGAGAGGGATTGACTCTTGGGCTGATGACCAGTGAAGGAGATGTTGTATAGGGGCTGATCCTACAGATGAGGATTCACTTTAGCAGGGCTTTAGTGCCTGCCCTGTCTGCCCTCTGCGTGTGTCATTCTCAGATGTGACCCCGGTGGTACTCTAGTTCAGACAGAAGCTGGCCGCCGGGTGTGCAGGCCAGGGCCTCCTAGGACATGCCCTCCTGCAGGCCAAGTCTAGCTGTAGCCTGTGCCTTGCTCAGGATTACCTGGCATGAGCCACCAAGTAATCTGCAGATAGCCACCACCCACACTGGGCTTGGAAGTACTTTGAGAGACCAAGCAGCAAACCGAAGCTGGCTTCCGCTAGTGATGGGCTTGGGGCTGCTCAGCAAGAGGTACAGAGAATACTGAAGCTAGATGCTGCTTGTTTAGGTTTTGTGAACCTTTGAGAGATTTTAGGGAAGTTTGCAGTAAGAGCTAAGACAGGTCATTTGTATGGAAAATCCACTGGAATCAGCTTGTGTGGGCCTGCACGTTGGGAGAGGTCAGGTCTTAGGAATTCACTAGGGTGGAACAACCAGTGTTAGCTTCTTTGATGTAGATTCATATATGGCTCCTGCCTGTGTCTGCAAGCTTGAGTGAGGGAGGGTTCAACAAAGGAACAAAGCCCTCTGCCAGTACTTATGTCTGGGAGAAAGTTGCCCCTCTAGCCCTCACCCTGAAGCCAGACTACTTACTCATTTCCCCTCCATATGTCCCTGGCACTTTTCAAGCTGCGACCTCATAGCTGGAGCTCAGAGCCAGTGAGTCCGTCACCAAGTAAGTTCGTCTGCGGGCCCCTTAAGAGGAAACTCGGCGACTCCCTCAGCCCTTCGTCTCACTCAGTCCTATCTCCACTGGTTTTCACCGCCAGAACTTATGGGGACTAATTTCCCTGGCACTGGAGCCCTGGACTGGGGAGCCCAGTGTGAGGCCTGGACCCCTTGATCTTCCGGGGGACCTCTGCAGCTGAGATATTTCTCCCAATTCTCAACTGCCACACGTGAGTGTGGGAGCAGCCCATTTTGAATCTCTGCCCCTTCTAGTTTCCAGGTGGCCTCTTCTGTGTATCCCTAGTTGTAAGACTTCTGTTCAGCTAGACTTCAAGTGACTCCCAATGATGATTGTTCTGTAGTTTAGTTGTAATTTTGATGTGGTCATGAGAGGAGGCAAGCACAGCGTTTACCTGCTCCGCCATTTTGACTGGAAGCCAACTTTCAAGTTTTTTTTTATCATTTGCTATTTTAATTACAGTATGTCTTGGTGTGGATCTCTTTGGGTTCATCTTGTTTGGTACTCTCCATGCTTCCTAGATGTGGATGTCTGTTTCTTTTCCCAAATTAGGAAAGTTTTCAGTCACAATTTCTTCAAATAAACTCTCTGATCCTCTTTTCTTCTCATTCTGGGATTTCTGTAATGTCAGTGTTGGTATGTTTGATGTTGTCCCAGTGACCTCTTAAACTATTCACATTTTATTTTATTTTTATTTATTTATTTATTTTTGTTGTTCAAATTGTTTGATTTCTGCTAGTCTGTCTTTCAGTTTGCTGATCTGTTCTTTGGTATTAGCTAATCTGCAGTTGATTTCTTCTAATGTATTTTTTCATTTCAGATATTGTATTCTTCAGCTCTGTTTGATTCTTATTATACTTTCTGTTTGTTGAATTTCTTCTTAAGTTCCTCTATTTCACTCTCAAGTTTAGTGAGCATCCTTATCAGGCAAATTACTTAGCTCTGTTTCATTAGTTGCTTTTTTTCCTCTTGGGGATTTTCCTTGTTCCTTCATTTGAGACATTTTCCTTTTCTCATTTTGTTTTGCTTTCTGTATTTGTTTATATGAATTAGCCAAAATGTCTGTGTCTCTCCTAGTCTTGAAAACGTGGGCTTGTGTAGAAGTGACTGCTGTGTATACTGTATGCCCTGGGTGGATTTGGCGTGCTTGTTGCAGCTGGATTGAGGCGGGTACTTATGGCTTCTTGGATACTTGCCTACTGGGTTGCCACAGTTCCAGATAGTGAGGCCATTTGCTGTGGTAATGCCTTGTTGTTCCTGCTTGCTCCCTTTTTTCAGAGCTGAAAAGGGCTCTAGGCCATAGGGCGTGGAATGCACTGCGCTGACCTTGCCGTTAGGCCAGAGCACCTGGATAGATTTCCTGCCTACCCTATATGATTTCTATCTTTTTGTTTAACTTATATTTTTGGTCATTATTTTTCATGATTTCATTGAATTGTCTTCCTGTGTTTTCTTGTAGGTCATTGTGTTTCCTTAAAACCACCATTTGCATCATTTTTTTTTTTTTTTTTGGTAAACCACAGATCTCTATGTCTTTAGGTTCAATTACCAGAAGGTTATTGTGATTCTTTTGTTTTGCCATGTTACCTTATTTTTTATGTTCTTTGACGTTTTATGTTTCTATTTTTGCAGTTGAAGAAGTAGTTAACTACTGCTTTCAGGAGAGAGACACCTTCTTTTATCCCTGCTAGTGATTTTGAAGCTATGTCAGACATTCTCTTTGCATACCTGTTGCATGGTTCTTGCCTTTTATAGTAGCAGAATTTTTAATCTCGAATGTTTTCTCTGGATCCTACAATGCCCTAGGCTGAGTAATGACAGCCTCTCTTTCGTTTTCCCAAATATGGTGCTAAAGCTCATTTGTTATCTCTTCTAGGCCTAGAAATTTGACCAGCTTTCTACATGTGCTCACTAACCATCTGTCAAAGCCCATTCTAACAATGCCATCTGGAGCACACAAGAGACAGTCATATGGCAGAGGATGTGTGTTGGGGAAATGTGGGTCAGTGGGTATCAATGTGCCAATTTGGGGGATCTATGGGTGAGGCTTTCCCAACATCTTATCAGCAGGCTATTTTATGTATCCTTTTAATGTCTCTAAGTGTCCTGTCTGCTGCTCTCCTTGCTTCTTCCTGTCTCCGCTTCACATAGCTCATGATTCTGTACTCTGGATAGGTTAGAGAGAAATTATCCCCTTTGGCAGCATTCTGCACAGCTGGGAAACCTGGATGCTCACTCACATCCTCACTCTTTCATGGGATAATGAAGATCTCTCTTTTTCTCAAGCTTTGCTATCTGGGTGAGGGGTGACACAGATAAAGATAATTATTTCTCTTGTCCATTCCAGTGCATTCATATTTGTATTCATTTTCATTTCAACGGAGTGTTGGAACTTCTCTCTATACCTGGATATCCACAAAGGCTTTCTTGTCTATGGATGATTGTCTAATTCAGTATTTTTTAGGAACTCCCTGAGTTTGGCTAAGAGGGGCTGGAGCCAGTTCACAGATCACTGCAGGGTCCATAGCTAGAACTGAGGTTGTCTGCCTGTTAATAATGCTTGGGTGGGGGACACTCATGCTGGGTCCCTTGGCTTAAGGTGTTAGATTCCACAGCTCCCTAAAAGGCACTTTTATGTTTGGGTCAATGCAGAATTTTTTTCTTTTTACAGTGGAACAAAAATGAAGGATGCCTTATACCACCCTGATGCTGATATGTCTTCCCAAATCTAATTCATTTACATTGAAACCTAATTATTATTAGCAAAGGATTTACTATTGTCATTTTAAAAATTGTATTTTGACTGTTTTGTAGTTCCTTTCTTTCTTCCTGTCATGCTATTTTCACTTTTGATGATTTTTTTTGTAGTGGTATATATTGATTCTTTTCTCTTCTTTAAAAAAAAAAATCTACTACAAGTTTTTTAGTTGTTATCATGAGGTTTAACTAAAGTGTTTTATAAATATAACGGTCTATTTTAAAGTGATAAATTGAACTATATAAAAACTCTACAATTTAAATTCCACACATTTTGTGTTATTAATGTCACAATTTACATATATATATATGTTACTGGTGTATTCAGTAACACATTATTGTAGCTGTAATTATCTTTAACACTTTTTTCTTTTACCTTTTATATCAGAGTTAAAATTGATTTACATACCACCGTGACAGTATTTGAGTATTCTGAATTTGACTACAATTGTGTACCACTTAAAGATGGGGATACTTTCTAAGAAATGTGTTGTTAGGGACCATTGTGTGAACATCATAGATTGTACTTACACAAATCTAGATTGTGTAGCCTACTACACACCTAGGCTCTATGGTATAGCCTATTGCTCCTATGCTATAAGTTGTATAGCATATTAATGTATAAAACAACACAAGATTTAATTAAGCACAAGAGAATGATGCAATCAAAAGACACAGTAAATACAAGATGCATGAAGATGCTGCTGGCATAATACGGCATACTGTTTGACAGCAAACTTTTTTTATAAGTCAAAAGAGTACTCCTTAAAATAAAATAAAACTATGGTATGGTAAATACATAAACCGTTGACAGCCATTTTTATCATTATCAATTATTATGTAATTTACATAATTGTATGTGTTATACTTTTATATGACTGGCAGGACACTGGGTTTCTTTACACCAGCATCATCACAACCACATAATGTGTTGTACTATGATGTTATTATGGCTACTACCTTGCAATAGGAATTTTTCATTCCATTATAATCTTACAAAACCACTGTCATGTATGCATTTCATAAGTGATCGAAAAGTCATCATGCAGCGCATGACTGTATAGTCTTAGCTTTACAGTGAGTTTTATACTTTCACTTGTTGACATGTCAACTTAAAGACATGTCTTTTCATTTCAACTTAAAGAACTCCCTTTAGCATTTCTTGTAAAGCAAGTTTAGTGGTAATGAACTCCCACATCTTTTCTTTATCTGGGAAAATGTTTATCTCTCCTTTATTTCGAAGGATAGCTTTGCTAGGTAAAGTATTCTTGGTTGTCAGTCTTTTTTTTTTTTCCTTTGGCATTTTGATATAGTATTTCCTTCTCTCCTGGCCTGTAAGGTTTCTGCTGAAAAATCCACTGATAGCCATATGATAGTTCTCTTGTATGTGAGGAATTTTTCGTGTTGCTGCTTATAAAATTCTTTCTTTGTCTTTGATTTTAGATGGTTTTATTTTAATGTGTCTTGGTGAAGATCTTTTTGGGTTCAGACTTTTAGGGTAAATGTCCAAATCTATCCAGATTTGAGAAGTTCTCCACCAGTTTGTCTTTTTTAAATAAGCATTCTTCCTCATTCTCTTCTTCTCCTTCTAGGATTCAAATTATAAGTAAATTGCTTCTTTTAATAGTATCCCGTAATTAATAGGTTCTCTTCATTCATTTTCATTCTTGTTGTCGTTTCTCTCATTGGATAATATCAAATATCTTGTAGTTTAGTTCATTGATTTCTTTGCTTCGTTGAGTCTGATGTTGAAGCTGTCTATTGACTTCTTCACTTTAGTCATTGCATTCTTTAACTCCAAGATCCTATTGTTTTAATGGTTTATATTTTTTGTTGAACTTATTTTGTTCATGTATCCTTCTAATTTTGTTTAGTTTTCTGTGTTTTCCTGTTGTTCACCAAATTTCTTTGAGGATTTTTCTGAACATTTTGTCAGACAGTTCATAAATCTCCATTACTTTAGAGATACTATTGGAGCTTTATTAGTTTCCTTTGGTGGTTTCATATTTTCTTATTTATTTGTGATTCATGTGGCCTTGCATTGGTGTCCACAGTGGTAGATTTGGAGCCTCTATCTCTGGAGAAGGGACTGGTGCTTAGTGGTGGACCTGGTGCCAGAATCCATGGTGATGGGCTTGGGTCCTGTGTCCATAAGAACCAGCTGGGATCTCTGGTCCAGAGGAGCCAGCCTGAGGCTGTGTCTGTGGCATTTGGCTTGACAGTGTGGTGTGCCATGAGCCTGGGTCTATGGGAGCTGGCCTAGAGCTTAGGTTTACAAGGACTAACCTGGTGCTGGGGCTGTCCAGGAACCAGCATCCTCAAGATTTGGTCTGGAGGCTGGGTCTTCTGGGGCCTGATATTATGGTAGGCTGAAGGTCAGTGTCCAGAAGAGTCACTCAGGAGGCTTGTTTCATGGGGCACTCTGACTCTGGGGCATATTTTGAGGCTGAATTTCTGGGGCCAGCCTGGCACTGGGGAGAGTCAGGGACCTTGGCCCATGGGAGCCTATCTTATGCTGGTGCATGCCTAGAGTCTAGTCTTGCAAGAGCTGGTCTGGAGGCTGGGTCTTCAAGGACCAGCAAGGTACTAGGACAGGCCAGGAGCCTGGGTCTCTAAGAACTTGTCTGGTACCTGTGGCTTCTGGGTCCATTTTGGCACTTGGGTGGGTCAGGTCTGTGGGTCCTTGGGAGCTGCCTGGAAGCTGGGACTTTGGAGGCCGGCATGGCACTGCTTTGGGCCTGGTGCTGAGGTTCACGGTGAAGTCACATATTGACTTAACTCTCTTCCTCTCACTGGGAGAGTGTCTCTCTCAGTGCTACAGTGACAGGATTTGGGGGAAAGGTAACAGGTATAATGTGAAACTCTTTACTGCCCTCTTCAGTTCATCTTTTCTATTTCTGCTCTCCACCCAGGTTCTTTGATCCCTCATCTGCAGTCAGTATCTCATGGGGTGTTGTTCAAATTGATGTTTCTGTTAGGGGAAGAGCACTAGAAACTCCTGTATCATCATATTGCTGATGTGATTACCACCTCAGGCTATTAACATCTGTTAAACTCTGGAGATTGGGAATGGAGATTATTAATTTTATTCGTATATATTTTATGTTGTTTCCTTTGTTTCAATGTCTATTACCTTTGCAAATAAAATATTTGTATATAAAACCTTCAGTCTTTATGATGACATTATAAACAAACAAAAAAATTGATGTATATAGTACAGTAAGATTTAAAAGACATATAATGGATAAATTATTAGTTTCTAGAATATATAAAATACTCACATAATAATACAAAAACACTATCTTGATAGAAAAATGGTCAAATAACAGACAATTCTTAGAAGACATAAAATAAATGGCCAGTAATCATAATAAATTAAGTTGACTTTATCATTAATCATTGAAATATAATTCAGTATGAGACATCATTTCCCCATCATATTTGCAACAATCAAAAGTCTCCATAACCTTCAATTTTAGGAAGGATGTAGTGAAATATACACTGTCTATGAGACTAAATTTTAATAGTATGTTATCAGCGTCAAAACTTTAAAGTGTGTACTCTTTGATACATATTTCATGTATAGAACCTGTGGAGATACTCCCACATATGAACAAATATACTTCATTGTTTATAATTTTAAAAAGTTGCAAGGATACTAAATGCTTTTTAACAAAGGAACGACTAAATAAATTATTTTGTTATACAATATATCATGAGGTAGTTGAAATATTGGGATAGATAGATCTATTTTTATATAGAAAAATTATTAAGATATTAAGTGGATTAGAAAAAATTACAGAATAGTGTATATGCTATGATCTATTTTACATTCAAAACCTCTTATCTAAAACTATTACAGTACCTTCTTTGTGTACATTTAAATACATAGAAATAGGTCTAGAAAGAATTGATACTTTTGTTTTCTTCTGGAGATAAGATGGCTGAAGAAAGGCAGAAGTTTGGTGGCAAGAGTAATTTTGTCTGTTATTTGCATTATATGCAGTTAAACTATATTCACGCATTGTGTAAATAAATAAATACTGATTTTCTAAAGAATATAAGAATGTGCTGAGGGGTAGTGGGAGCAGAATGGAACCAGTCAACCAATTATAAAAGCCTCAAAAACAAGAAATACAGAGGAAGACATCCCAGCACTTTTCTCTGGGAAAAAAATGCCTAGAGTGATGGAAATATCTGGTCTGTGTGACAGATAAATCTTCATTGTGCAGACAAATATGTCAGGTATAAAACACGAAGCTAGTTATCAGCATCTTATGACTTTAATATTTATGAAGAAATGCTGTAATAATTTCGCTTCCATTGTAATCTTTCTAGGAGGGAAAGTGGGGTGTTATCTTCTTAACAGACATATCTGATTGGTATGATAATTGTGTTTCTCAATATGAATTAATAAATTATCCTTTTCATTTTATATCTTTCAGTCTTGTGATATAATCGGCACAGTTCCATCTCTTGATTTGGATGAATTCTGGGACATGATCAAGATCAGGCTGTAGTCCTCTAAGATTGAAGGCTATGGCCTGGATCATGGTGAACTCACTAAAGGAAATAACACCTGTAAGATGGTCCTGCAGCAACCAATCAATGTTCTCTTTTGTTCACATCCAGTCCTTACTGTATAACTTTAAATTCCTATAAATCCATTAAGAGCCCAATAAATTTTGTCTCTCATTGCTGTGTTAGTTCTCTATGACTACTGTCTAGTAAATTGTGCATTTTCAGTAAATATTTTATAATAATTCCAAATATGAAATATTACTAAAATTAATGTCAAAATATGACCTTCTTCCTACAAATGACCATCCATTAATTCTTTGTAGTGTGACAATATCAGGAAAGTGTGTGTGGGGAGGTTAAATGGTAAAAACTGAAAAAGAATTGTTTCCAGAACATTTTCTTCACTTTTTTATATGGTATTTATCTATATAATCTATGATATCCCTAATTCTACATCTTAACAATTTTCCTGGTCAAGGTAGTTGTTGTGCTTGTTATTTCTAAAATACTGATATTTAATAAATAAGGTATCTTAATTAAAAGCATTAAAAGTTATGGCGAAAAATACAAGGAGAATGGGAAAACCTTAGTCAGCAACCTTCAATAGTTCACGTAGTTCATAGATTGTTCAGACATTAGATGAAAAAAATTAAAGTTAATTTTGGGGGAATCTTTATAGACATTAAATAATATAGTAAAAATACAATAATTAAAACAATGTATTACTTTCATAGAAATATACGTAAGTCAGTGTAACAGGATATAAAACCCAGAAATGCATAGAAACTTATCTAAGAATTTAAAAGTGGCATTTCAAATTAGTGGAGAAGGGCTGAATCATTCATTAAATTGTATCAAGAGCATCTAGCTGATCGTATGGGAGAAAAATTAGATCTCCCTCCTTATACCATAAATTTAAGCAGTGATAAAATTCCCTGCCTCTTTTAATTTTTTTTTGTTTAAAGGGTTTTTGTAGAGCAGCTTTAGGTTTACAGAAAAATTCAGTGTAAAGTACACAGTTCCCATATACCTCCTGCCACCATGCATGCATAGACTCCTCCATTATCAACATCACCCACCAGAGTGGTATATTTGTTATAACTGATAAACCTACATTGATCAATTTTAATCATCCGAAGTCCACAGTTTACATTAGGATTCATTGTTGGTGATTTACATTCTATGGGGTTGGACAAATGTATAATGACAAATGTAGATGATTATAGTATTGTACAGAATATTTTCACTACACTAAAAATCATCCGTGTTCCACCTATTCATCCCTTCCTTCCCCTCCCCCAACTACTGGCAACCACTGATCTTTATACTGTCTCCATAGTTTTACCTTTTCCTGAATATTATGTAGTTGGAATCATACAGTATGTAACCTATTAATATTGCCTTCTTTTACTTAGTAAAACACATTTAAGTTTCCTTCATGTCTTTTCATGTCTCGATATCTCATTTATTTTTAGTAATGAATAATATTCCATTGTATGGATGTACCAGGTATAAATCCATTCACCTATTAAAGGACGACTTATTTGCTTCTAATTTTGAATGATGAATAAAGCTTCTATAAACATCCATGTGCAGATTTTTGTGTGGACATGTTTTCAATTTGGGAGGTAAATACTAAAAAGCACAATTGTTGGACTGTACTCTAAGAGTTGGTTTACTTTTGTAAGAAATCAACAACTATTTCAAAGTGGTTATAACATTTTGCATTCCAACCGGTTTCTGTTGCTCAGTATTCTAGCCAGCATTATCTTTTGTCAGAGTTCTGGATTTTGGTCATTCTAATAGGCATGTAGTGGTATCTCATTGTTGCTTGAATTTGTATTTCCCTTATGATATTTAATGTGAAGCATTTTTTCATATGCTTCTTGGTTGTGTATATCATCATGGTGATGTCTCTGTTAAAGTCTTTGGCTCATTTTTTTAATCAAGTTGTTTATTTTCTTATTGTTGAGTTTTAAGAATCCTTTGTATATTTTTGAATAACTGTCCTTTTACAAATATTTTCTCCCCACCCTGTAGCTTGGCTTCTCATTCTCTTGAAATTGTCTTTTTGCAGAGCAGATTTTTTTTTTAACCAAGAATACGTGCATGTATTTTTACACATCAGTTTTTTCCCCCAGCTTTATTGAAGTATAATAGACAATTAGTTGCTTATATTTACATTCTACAATTCAATTAGTTTTTTTTAAAATTATAGTTAGCATACAATATATATGTTTCAGTTGTACAGCATAGTGATTAGAAATCTGTTTAACTCATGAAGTGGTCAACCCACTAAATCAGGTACCCCTTTCCCCCCTTACATATTTTTACAACATTGTTGACTATTTTCCTTATGCTACACTTTATATATCCATGACTATTTTGTATGTATCCATTGGTTCTTCTTAATCACTTCGCCCTTTTTCACTGTACCCCCTAACACTCCTCCTGTCTCATAGCCCTAAAAATATTCTCTATGAGTTTATTTCTATTATTATTGTTTTTTTTTAATTTCCTTTATATACCATATGTACGTGAAATCATGTGGTATTTGTCTTTATATGACTTACTTCATTCAGCGCAATATCCTCTAGGTCCATCAAGACAATATCATCTTCCATCCCCTTCCTTAAGGTCCATGTGTGTCTTTTAATCTGAAGCGAGTCTCTTGAAAGCATATTTAGAGGTCTTGTTTTCTTAACCATTCAGCTTCCCTATCTTTTAGTTGGAGCACTTAACTCTTCCATTTGAGGTATGCAGTTATCACCATTCTTTATTCTTGTTTTTGATAATTTTTTTTTTTCTTAAGTCCCTCCAACAATTCCTGTAATACTGGCTTGGTGTTGATGCATTTCTTTAGCTTATTTTTGTCTGGGAAGCTCTTTCTCTCTTATTCGACTCTAAATGATAGCTTTGCGGGATAAAGTATTCTTGGTTGTAGATCTTGGGTTTTCAACACTGAATATTTTGTGTCAAGCCCTTCTGTCCTGCAAAGTTTCTTTTGAGAAATCAGCTGCCAGTCTTATGGGTGCTCCCTTGTAGGTAACTAACTGTTTTTCTCTTGCTGCTTTTAAGATTCTCTCTTTGTACTTAATCTTTAGCATTTCAATGATGATGTGTCTTGGTGTGGGCCTCTTTGAGTTCATTTCTGTTGGAATTCTGAGCTTCCTGAAATTATATGTCTATTTCCTTCACTAGGTTAGGGAAGTTTTCCATCATTATTTCTTCAAATATATATTCAATTTCTTGTTCTCCCTCTTCAGGTACCCCTATGACATGGATGTTTTTACCCTTAAATTTGTCCCCTAGGCTCCTAAAATTATTATTACATTCTTGGTTACTTTTTTTTTTTTACCATTCTGATTGGGTGTCCTTGGCTTCCCCATCCTCTACATCAGTGTTTCGACCCTCTTCTTCCTCCACTCTGTTGATTCCCTCTAATATACTCTTCATCTCAGATAATGTATTCTTCATTTCTGACTGGTTCCCTTTTATAATTTCTACTTCCATTTTTGTTTTTTATCTCTTTGTTAAAGTTCTCGCTGAGTTCATCTACACTTCTCTTAATTTCATTGAGCATCTTTATAACTGGTGTTTTGAACTCTGCATCTGTTAGATTGCTTGACTTCATTTTTCCTTGATCTCTGTTTTGTTCTTTCATATTGTTTCTGCTTCTTTGCCTTCCCATTTTGGCTGCCGTTCTGTGTGTGTTTCTATGTACTAATCAAAGCTCCTAAGTCTCCCGGTGTTATTAGCATTGATTTGTATAGTAGGTGTCCAGTGTCACAGTCCTGAGAGGGGTTCAGCTGCAGGCCAAGTTTAGCCCCAGCTTGTGCCCCTCTGAGAACACCTATTAAGATTCAGCAAGCAATCCACTGATGCTGTGCTCATACCTGCCTCAAAAGCCACGGCAGAAAACAAGATCTGCTGCCACCAGTGTGAGTCTTGACACTGCTCAGAAAGGACACGAGTGGATATGGCTTCAGTGGAGCTGCGAGTTGGGGAAGGTGGAGTTTCAGGGAATCCTCTGGGCGGAGTGAGCTCTGTTATCCAGTTTAAGGAAGTCTCAGCTGTGGCAGCGCTGAGTCTGCACACTGGGATTGGGGAGGGCTCAACAGAGGAGCAATGGGTACCACCAGCACGTCTGCCCTGGAGAAAGCCTTGGCTCTGGCCTGTGCTCCAATAACTCAGTGTCCCCCTGTAAGTCCGGTGTACCCTGAGTGGCCAACCTGGTGCTGGTGCTCAGAGTGAACAAGGCCGTCACCTGTGAAAGTTGGTTGCTGACACAGCCCCTTTAAGAGGGGTCATAGCCTTTGTCTCACTCAGCCACTGGGGACTGGACAGCCTCACATCTTTGCCCCCTGCTACCTCCAGCCTTTGCAGGGTGATTTCTTATTTCTCTTCCTAGTTTTAGTGCTTCTGTTCACCTAGACCCCCAGGCAACTCTGCTTGCTGTTTGCTCCTTGTTTCTGTCTCAGCTTTGATGTGGTCGCAAGAGGGGATGAGTGAAGCTTCTATCCTTTGTGCCATTTTGCCCACTCTCACAGATGTTTTAAATTTTAATGAAGTCCAGCTTATCAATTATTTCATGGATCATGTTTTGGGTTTTGTATATAAAAAGTCATCGTCAGAGGGTTTCTCCCTTATGATCTAGGCGTTTTACAGTTTTGCATTTTACATTTAGGTCTGTGATCTCAGTTAATTTTTCTGATGGGTGTAAGTTTTGTGTCTATAATAATTTTTTTTTTTTTTTGCACATGGCTGTCCAGTTTTGGCAGCACCATTTGTTGAAGTGTATTTTTTGTTTCATTGTTTCGGTTTTGCTCCTTTGTCAAAGATCATTTGCCTATATGTATGTGCATCTATTTCTTGGCTTTCTATCCTGTCCCATTGATTTATTTGTCTATTCTTTTTCCAATGGCAAACTGTCTTGATTATGGTAGCTTTATAGTTAGTTTTGAAGTCAAGTAGCATCAGTCTTTCAACTTTGTTTTTCTTCAACAATGTGTTGGCAATTCTGGGTATTTTCATTCACTGTATAAACTGTAGAATCGGTTTGTTGATATCCATAAAATAACGTCCTGAGATTTTGATTGGGATTGCATTGAATCTATAGATCAAGTTAGGAAGAACTAACATCTTGACAATATTGAGTCTTCCCACCAACAAACATGGAATATCTCTCCACTTTAGTTCTTTGGTTTTATTTATCAGAGTTTTGTAGTTTACCTCATATAGATCTTATACATATTTTGTTAGATTTATACCTTAGAATTTCTTTTGTTTTTGTGAGAATATAAATGGTATTTTTAATTTCGGATTCCACATGTTCATTGCTGGTATATAAGAAAACAAATAACTTTTGTATGTTAACCTTGTTACCTGCAATTTTGCTATAATCACTTAGTTCTAGGTGGGGTTATTTTGGTCAGACTCAGATTTTCTGCATAGACTATCTATTATGTCATTTACAAATGAAGACAGTTTTATGTATTCTATAAATTTTTAATTTCATATTATTTCATATATATACAACTTGTTTCATTTTCATTTCATATTTATGTTTTTTATTTCATATTCTTATTTTATTGCATTAGCTAATACTTCCAGTACAATATTGACAAAGAGTGGTGTTTGGGTACATCCTTTGCTTTGTTCCTTATACTAGTGGGAAGACTGAGTTTTTCACCTTTAAGCATGATGTTTGCTCTCTGTGAGTTTTGTAGATATTCATTATCAAGTTGAGGATATTCCCTTTTATTCCTAGTTTATTGAGAATGTTTATCATTTTCAATGGGTGTTGGATTTTGTCAAATGTTTTATTCTGCATTCATTGATATCAACATGTATATTTTCTTCTTTAGCCTGTTGATATAATAGATTACATAGACTGATTTTTGAATGTTGAATCAACTTACATATCTGAGATAAATCTCACTGATATTGGTGTACAATATCTTTCATACATTGTTGGATCTAATTTGCTAACATTTTGTTGAAAATATTTACATCTATGTTTACAAGAGGTATTGGTCTGTAGTTATCTGATAATGTCATTGTCTGCTTTTTGCATTAGGGTAATGCTGGCCTCAGAGTGAGTTAGGAAGTATTCTGCTTCTACTCTCTGAAAGAGGTTATAGAAAAATGGTATAATTTCTTTCTTAAACATTTAGTAGACTTCACTAGTACACTCATATGGGCCTGGTACTTTCTCTTTTAGAAGGTTATTAATTATTGTTTCAATTTTATTAATGAATATAGGCCAATTCAGATTCTCTGTTTCTTGTTATGTGAGTTTTGATAAATAATATCTTTCAAGTAATTGATGCATTTCATTTAGGTTATCAAATTTGTGGATGTAGAATTGTTCATAGTATTCCTTTATTAACCCTTTAATGTCTGTGGGATCTGTAGTGATTTCTTCTCTTTCATTCGTAATATTAGTTATTTGCATCCTCTTTCTTTATTTCTTAATTAGCCTGGTTAGAAGACTATCAATTTTATTGTTGTCTTCAAAGGAACAGCTTTTTAAAAATGTTTCTTTTTTAGTTTTTTTTTCAAATTTATTGAGGTAAACTGACAAAAATGCATGTATTTACGGTGTTAAATGTGATGATTTAATATATATGTGTACATTGTAATAAGGTTATGACAAATTAACATCTACCACTTCACATGATTACATTTTTGTTATTGTGGTAAAATACTCATAACAGAATTTATTATCTTAACCGTCTTTAAGTGTACAGTTAAATTATATTAAATTTCATATTGTTGTACAACCATCACCACTATTCATTTGCAGAACACTTTTCATCTTGCAAAACTGAAACTCTGTACTCATTCATAATAACTTTATGATTCCCTCTTCCTAGATTCTGTCAACTACCATTCTAAATTGTTTTTTTTTTTTTAGCTTCCCTTTTCCTCTGCTGCCCGTTTCCTCTGCAACACAGTTTCTGGTAAGCAATAAGCTTGGATATATAACTTCCTCTCTACATATGAGATCATGCAATATTTGTCTTCTTGTGTGTGGCTTCTATCCTTTAGCATAATGTCCTCTGTATATATTCACATGTTCTTCATCCATTCATCCATCAATGGACATTTGGTTTGTTTCCATATTTTGGCTTATGTGAATATTACTGCAATGAAGATGGGAGTGCAGGTATCAAGTCTCAATAGTGATTTTATTTCTTTTGGCTATATACACAGAAGTGGGATTGCTAGATCAAAAGGAATGTTTTTGTTGTTGTTGTTTTTAATTTTTAAGGAACATGCACACTATTTTCCAAAATGGCTGTATCAGTATAAATTTTCATCAACAGTGTATAAGGGTCCCCTTTTCTCCACAATCTCACCAACTCTTGTCAAATTTTGTCTTTTTGTAAATAATCCTCCTATCAGGTGTGAGGTGATTTCTTATGCTTTTGATTTGTAGTTCCCTGATGATAAGTGATGTTGAACATCTTTTCATATATATGTTGGTCACTGTATGTTTTTGGGAAAATATATATTAGAGTCCTTTGATGATTTTTAAATTGGATGATGATGATGATAATGATCATGATAATGATAATGATCTTGAGTTTTAAGAGTTTCTTATATATTTTGAATATTAATCCCTTATTGTATATATGGTTTTCAAATATTTTTTCTCAGTCCATGGGTTATCTTTTCATTTTGTTGATTGTTTCCTTTGCTGTGCAGAAACTTTTAGTTTGATGTAGTCCCACTTGTTTGTTTTTGCTTTTGTTGCCTGTGCTTTCGGTATCTTATTCAAAAAATATATTTCTAAGACTGATGTCATTTATTAAATTATTTCCCAGAATAATATACCATCTAGTGGCATGTGGAAATTGCTCTGATATCTTTGAGATATCTTATACCTTAGATCCCCTAAGATCATCTAACATTCTACTATTGGTACTGCAGTTTGGGAACTATTATACTGTACTAAACATGAGTTAACTGTAGTGTCAACACAATGACATTTATCTCTAATTAATAGACTTTCCATCTTTCGTACTTTTGACAAGTAAATTCTACTCATAGTTTCATCTTTAAGATAATACTCTTTTGACTTGCTGACAAATATTCTTTAATCAAACTGTGCTCAAGCTCTTTTGAAGTCTCTTTCAACTATACACTGACACTTTGGCTTCCATATTCGTCTCTGTATCGTCAATGATAGCAAAATTCCTGGGAAGTAAGTCTAGCCAGAATCTTTCATCTTTGATATGTGATCACCATCAAGATCTAATTACGTTCTTTATCCTGCTTCATCCCCCAGATGATGTCTGATTACCCTGGCCTACTGTCAAAAGGAATCCTGTTAAATCAGTTTAGCCAGAATCCTCCCTTTGTCCCTGATGTTTTCTCAATCGTTTTTTATCTTCTGCTGCCCCCCCCACTACACACTGTTCTTAAGATAAAAATTTCCATTTTCCATGTGTATTCAGAGCCTTATATTTCTCTCCCACTGCAGGACCCCATTGCAGTAGTCCCTATACTTATCACGATAGTCCACCCTTGCATGAAGTTTTTATTACCATCTTTACAGGGGTAATTAATAATTTTTTCTTTTAATAGTAATGGTGCTGCAACTTGGTTAGGATTAAGTTCATCATTGAACCCCCAGGCCTCTTACCCAAGACCCTAGGTGTGCAACTTTGAAGCCTCTGTCTTCACTCCTGACTGATTGGTCAGATATTCATTGGTATTTCTGATCGTTGAAACACTTCTGGACAAATGTCTGTTTGAAGCTGTTAAGGACAGATTTTGATTTTTAAGATTTTGAGCATACTCGAGAAGTTGGGTTAGAGTCCCAGACAAATAGAGCATGCATTAGAGTCCTAATTTCTCTGTAAGAGGCTGAGTTAGGGTCCCAGGCAAGCAGAAGCTGAGTCAGAGCCCCGGTTTTTTGTTTTAAAGTTATCTTCTGGGCTAGAAGTCATCCTGACTATCTTGAGTGGGAATTATTCACTCGCTCTGGGCTAGAATTTCTTCTTCTGGCTCCTCATGTTTATTGAAGCTCATCTCCAATTCCTGGTTTGGAAGGTTTTCTTTCAGCTCTTTGTTTTGAGTGTGCTTTCCTCCCTCACTCCTGGGTCGGGAATTTTTTCCTAGCTCTTTGTGAAACCTCTCTGTTCTCTCTATTTAATCCCCTTTCTCCAATGGGAGATTATCAGTTTATTGAAACTCCTTTCTTGACCCCTTTTTGACTATATGTTTGGTCAACTCTATCCACCTACTCATTGGCATGATTTTTCTGAGGATAATTTGGAACTTTTTGGCCTTGAGAATCATGCAGTCTCTCCAAACTGACTCCTCTAAGATCATTCTCCATTTTTATTGCTTCCACTCCTCGCTACCCTGTTTAACATCTCTGATTTTCCCTTCTCACCCTTAAATCCTTTGCTATATTCCCTTTCAAGTCACTAATAACTCCATCCCTCTGCCCATCCCTGCCAGACTTTTCCCTCTTCAGCCTTTCAGGTCCCTATAGTCACTTGAACTTGAGTCTCATGCCCATATTGAGGACTTTCAAAGGACTCAAGGATCACAAACAGCAACTGCCTGAGGCTGAAAAGGAAAGAAAAATGGCTAACTGGAAATAGAATGAATTGATTATTCACTTAGATAATTTTGGAGACCTTCAAATACCATTAGATGTCTCTTCAGCCTAAGATATGCTCTATAGCTTTCAAAAAATTACATATTACAAGATAAAATCTTAAAAAGGAATTTGAATCAAGATGATAGAGTAGGTAAATGCTGTGTTTGCCTCCTCTCAGGACAACAACATAAAAATTACAACGAAACTACAGAACAACTACCATTGAGAATCACCTGAAGTCTAGCTGAACAAGAGTCCTATATCTAAGGATATACAGAAGAATCTACATCCAGACTAGTAGAAGGAGCAGAGATGCTGAACTGGCTCATCCAATACCCACAGGTGGTGGTTAACAATCAGGAGGGATATCTCAGCTGTGGAGGTTCCAACTGAGGAGCAAGTGATTCCAGCCCCACACCAGGCTACCCAGCCCAGGGCACAAGTGTGGGGAAGAGAATTCCCCACAGCTGTGAAAAACAACTGAGCTTGTAACTGAGTGAGACGGAAGGCTGCTGGAATCCCAAGCGTTCCTCTTAAAGGGCTCACTTATGGACTTGCTTGCTGATGGACTCACTCAGAGTTCTAGCACTAGAGCAACAGCTGGAAAGGCACCAGGGACATATGGTGATGAACAGAATCATCTGGCTTCAGGACAAGGGCTAGAGAGGCAGCTTTCTCCCAGACAGAAGTGCTGGCAGAAGCCATTGTTCCTTTGTTTATCCCACCACCCACCCAGCCTGCAGATGCAGGCAGTCACCATATCTGAGTCTCCATCCACCAGGCTAACATAGTTCACCTAGCCTTGGTGATTCCCTGAGATCCCACCCCACACAACTTGCAGGACCACCCAAGCCACTTCTAGTGGCTTTTTCATACAAATTGCCTGTCTTGGCTTATGCTGCGGAGTTTTGTAAAATCTATCAAAGGTTCACAAACCTCAAACAAGCAGCATTTGACCTCGTTGTGCCCCATACCTCTTGCTAAGCTGTGCGAATCTTGGCACTAGCAGCAGCCAGGCTTAGTTCACAGCTTAACTTCTTTCAGGCACCTTGAATCCCAGCACAGGTGGCAACCATTTGCAGATTACTTTGTAACTCTCACCAAGTGGCCCCAAAATTGACGCATCTGGTGACTGCTTCAGACTATACCACTGCACCACTCAAACACCTCCAGAAAAAAAAAAATCATATATAACGGGCAGACTGGGGAGGCACCAGAGCTTGCTAAAGCAAATCCTGTTCTGTAAGTTCAGCTCCTGTACAACAGCTCCTCCCCTGTACTCATGACCAGGGCTCATACTCACCCTGAGGGTCAATGCCTCTCATTGACATACCAACAGCAATTAATACCTAACTACATCAGGAGAACACACATAACCCACTCAGGTGACACACCTGGACGATCTGGCTCAGGTGACCAGTGAGACTGTGTTACTAAGCTTCACAGGACATCTACAACATAAAGCCACTCTACTAAAACCAGGAAACATAGCAGCCCTACCTACAACATAGAAACAAACACAAGGAGCAGGCAAAATGGGGAGACAAAGAAACATGTCTCAAAACAAAACAAAACAAAACAAAACAAAACAAAACAGAACAAAGCTCCAGAAAAAGAACTGGACAAAATGGGGACAAGCAATCTACCAGATGCAGAGTTCAAAACACTTGTTATAAAGATTCTCAGTGAACTTAGAGAAGAGTAGATGAACTCAGTGAGAACTTCAACAAAGAGACAAAAAAATATAAAAGTGGAGATAGAAAACAAGAATTAATCAGAAATGAAGAATACAATAGCTGAAATAATACATTAGAGGGAATCAACAATAGATTAGATAAAATAAAGAATTCAATCAGCTATTTGGAAGATAAAATAGCAGAAAAGTCTCGATCAGAACAGCAACAAGAAAAATTAATTCAAAAAATGATAATTTAGGGGGCCTCTGGAACAACATTAAGCATACCAACATTTGCATCATAGGGGTACCAGAAGGAGAAGGGAGAGAGTAAAGGATGGAGAACGTATTTCAAGAGATAATTAGGGGTATCTTCACTAACCCAGTGAAGGAAAATAGCACAGAAGCCCAGGAAGCGCATAGAGTCCCAAACAAAATGAAACCAAACAGGTCCACACCAAGACACATTATCATTAAAGTGCCAAATGTTAAAGACAAAGAGAGAATTTTAAAGGCAGCAAGAGAAAATTGGTTACTTACAAAGGAACTCTCACAAGACTACTCAACAGAAACTTTGCATAACAGCAGAGACTGGCATGCAATATTCAGTCATGAAAAGCTAGGACTTGAAACCAATATCATTAAACCCAAGGAGGCTAGTGTTTACAATTGAAGGAGAGATAAAGAGCTTCCCAGACAAGGAAAAGCTAAAGGAGTTCATCACCATAAAACTAGTATTATAAGAAATATTATAGAGACTTCTTTAAGAAGAAAAAGAAAATATCAAAACCATGAATAATACAAGGGCAATAACTACATATCCATCAACAATTTTTAAATATAAATGAATTAAATGCTCCAATCAAAAGACATAAGGTAGCTGAATGGATAATAAAACAAAACCCTTACATATGCTGCCTACAAGAACCTCATTTCAGAATTAAAAACACACATACTGAAAGTAAAGGAATGGAAAAAAATTTCATCAAAATGGAACAAACAATTAAAAAAAAAGCTGGGATGGCTAGACTTATACCAGGCAAAATAGACTTTAAAACAAAGGCTATGACAAGAGACAAAGAAGGATCCAGTAACCCCAATCGGCATATTTATCTGAAGAAACCCAAAACACTATTTCAAAAGGACATGTGAATTCATTTGTTTATTGCAGCATTGTTTACAATAGCCAAGATATGGAGGCAGCATGGATGTCCATCAATGGATGAATGGATAAAAATATATATATTTTTGTGTGTGTATATATACACACACACACGCACACATACACACATATATACATATATGTATATATACACACACGTATATGTATATCATATATCATATATATAATGGAGTATTACTCAGCTATAACAAGAATATCTTTCCACCTGCAACAATATGGATGAACCTAGAGGGTATTGTGCTCAGTGGAGTAAGTCAGACAAAGGCAGAAGTCATATGATTTCACTTACATGTGAAATCTAGAGAACGGATAAAAAAATAAAATAGAAACAAGCTCATACAGAGAACATTATAATGATTGCCCTATTGAGTAGGGTATTTTGCAAGATGTGTGAGAAGGAGGGAATTAAGAGGCACAGATTGGTAGTTACAAATTAGTCATGGAGATGTAGTATATATAGTCAGTCAGTAGTATTGTAATAACTATGTATTGTATCAGACAGGTACTGGATTTATTGGGGTGATAACTTTGTAAGTTATATAAATGTCTAATAACTGTTGTACACCTGAAACTAATATAATATTTTATGCAAACACTAATCGAAATCTTAAATATCTTCTCCACAAATTTAGGTAAAATTAATTTTCCTTCACATTGAACACATAACCTTAACTTGTCCCGTATTGGCCAGACACACAATTCAGATATAAAGTGGAATCAGATGAGAGTGAACTATTTAATATAAACCAGTGAGCTTTATATTACTGTGTTGCCTGATTCATGATTAAAATTTTACAATGAAATGTTTAATATCTCTATTTGCAACTGTGTATGTGTTTGTATGCATTTGTATTATGTATATGTGATATTTTCCTACCTCCAGGTAGTATTACGAAAGTAATTTATAAAATATATTATCACTCATATTTAAATGGACTTAGAGATAAATGAGAGCTTATATAAATTGAATATTCCTAAAACTACCAGAAATATAGGAACAAACCCAAAGTTTTTCAAGTTAACATGAGTTTTGAAAATCTTTGGTAGACAAGATTAGCATAATACTGTTGGTTTAACAAAAAAGAGCTTTGTCTTCTGAGTTATCAGCATTAAGTATAATATCAGATTACATTTTTATTCTATCTGGGTTTCCTAGCAAAATAAATTTTAAAATAGATAACAGACAAACGAGATGATGGCTAACTTTGATTGGTGCTATAGTCTGTCTACCTAAAAGCAGTTTCCAAAATTTGTTTTGCTCATTTGCAACCATAGAGTTATGCTAAGTAATATTTATTTATTAAACGTCTAGGTCATTTTTAAATAATATAAGCAACTAAAACACTAATTACCGAACCTAATATTAAGTTTATATACTTTGATAATCTTATTTTTATATGGAAAAGAGAAGTTAAATATATTTGAGACTGTGAATAAACATGAAAAACTATACATAGGATGTCTTCTCACAAAGATCAAAATTTTAACAGCTCCCCATGAACAAAACAAGCTCTTATAGAGCACTGGAGTACATTTAAGAAAATTCAGCAACATAGTGGAAGGAAATATCTGAGAATTAATGCATAAAATAGGGAAGGAAGAACAGGTTCTTTTTGCCTGCATCTTTATATTCCCCAAGCCCGCATTGCTCATCATCAAGAGGAAGCTCCCCAGTTAGAAAGAATTCCCTTGATAGGAAAAAGGGAAGTGAAGTGAGTGAACAGCTTCCCCAAACATTGGGAGCACTGCAAGAAGAACCAATTTTGGTTTCACCCCGCCCAGAGACTGACAAATCTGAGACATGTAGAGATGGCTAATAACAAAGATGAAAAGCAGGCTACCAGTTTCAGCCATGCATACCAAGAATGACCATGCTTCCCAGTGAACAGCTCTGCAAAAGGCCCATTCACCACTGAAGACACTAACGGCCAGCACGGCTGCCATAGACCCACTACAAATTTCACCAGTTTTCACTCTGCAGGTATTCATGTTTGTAGATGCCAGCCACATGAGTCTCTCCCTGCTCCCTCCCCACCTATTCCAGACTCTTCAACCTGCACCAGGAACCCCTCCAAGCCTGTGATGATGGGCAAATGCACAACACCAGCCTAGACTTCTACAACCAACTCTTACCATCATCGGCATGCTTGGGGCTAGCCCCTCCAGATGTGCACATTTACTCTAATGGTCAGATATACATCATCATCTTTCATTGCTGTTTATACCCATGGTAAGATCCTTCAGCCATGGAAGTGCACACTAACAATCAAAGCCAAACAACTGCTTGTGGATTCAGAATCCATTCTATCTTTTGTCACTGATCTGTACCGCTAAGCTCATCTGCAGCTAACTCCACCAGCTGTGCACCTGCATGCTCCTGGCCTGACTCCTAATATTGGCTTCTGCTGCTGTACACCTGTGGCAAGGCCCAGTAGCCACAGTTCTGCATGCCAACAGCCAAGGCTCCAGCAACTGCATGTGTACCTAGAGTAGGCCCCAGATCTTGTTGCTTGCCCTGGTCTACACCACTATATGTGTTTATGTACCAGCCCCTACCACTACATAGGCAACTTCAGCTGGTTCATAAAGCTGAATGTATGTACCCTACTTACTATGGCTACCACTGATGTCTGCTCTGGTTCCTAGCCACTGGACTTGATGTCACTGCTGAGGACTCCAAAAGCCCTTACAGTGTCTGAATACACTCTAAAGTGCTTGACAAGAAAGAAGTTATTGTCAATTTTGTGGAACTATGCAGTCTGAACTAATAGGACAATATGACACCTGAACCTGCAGCGACTACACATCCCTGTACTTAGCACCCGGTACCACTAGATCAGATGTCACAGCATGCTGCAAGCTCCAGTGTGCCTTCACAAGCATGCGAAGATCTTTTCTGTACTTAAGGTATGGAAGATGTGACTGCATTGTCAAATGTGCATAAAACTATGCAAGGTTACATGAATCACAAAGAATCAGGGAAACATGACACCACCAAAGGACACAGTATTCTCCCAGTAATTAACCCCAAAGAAATGGACAGAGTAATTGCCAAAAAGGAATTAAAAATAATTGCTCTAAAGGTTCTCAGAAGGCTACAAAATAACACAGATGGACAATGTAACAAAATAGGATAACAATAGAAATACAAAAAGAGAAGTTTGAAGATTAGAAAGGAAACAGAGCAGAGTGAGAGAAGTTCCCAGATCTCTCCCTTTGAAACAATAGCTGAACATCTAAAACTCAACAAAAAACACCCAAACTGCACACCGGCACATCTGAGCATGAGATCTTCACATAAGAGCTACCACAGGTCAGAACCATGAGTGTTGAGCTGGGGACTGAGAGAAATAAAGAAGCTGCCTCTCGCAGCCGCTGGAAATACCTGTAGGAGTGGAGGAGGGCGGGGGGCGCGGGAGGCGCAGCGAGTTTCCTGAACAACCTTGTGTGGGAAAGCTGTGAGCTCCCCGTGGCCGCAGCAAGGCCAGGTCATCAGGGCAGAAAGCAGAGAAGCGGAAGACAGAGAAACAACAGTTGATTTTTGCTGACCGCAGTTGCAAAACCGAGGCTAAGCAACAGCCCCAACCCGCAACCCAGAGATCCCCCTCCCCTCATACCCTCCAAGACCGATCACCGCGGAGCCCCAAGAGAATCTGAGCAAATGCTACCAAAACTGTTAACACCGACAGAGACTGAAACTGAGGATAGCAAGCGTGATTAAATATCAACAAGAAAATAAAAAGTCATTTTTAAGGCTTTATATAAAGCAAGGATCCAAGAGGCTTAGACGACACCTATTGGAAACCAAAAGAAAAGCACATTATTAGCAGCAGGCTAAAGAGAGACCTTTATATAATAAACCTTCTTTCTGGAAAAAAAAAAAAAAAAAAGAAAGAAAGAAAGAAAAAGAAAAAAAAAAAAAAAACAAAAAAACAGTGGTTGGAATTGGGAAAAATAGCATTAATTGAACTATGATTGTATGTAAACCCTTGGTTATAGGATTTCATAAAGTACCTTAGTGAATCATGGTACTTCTGAAAAAACTGAGTGAGTTCCGAAATGAGTCATATCAACAATTTCAAGAATTGAAAAAACAACTAGATGAGCAGAGCAAGGAGATTGAAACCCTCAAAAAGAACAGAATAGATCTTCTGGAGATGAAAACCACACTGCAAGAGTTGAAAAATGAAATAGCAAGCTTAGGAAATAGGGTTGAGCAAATGGAGGAAAAGATCAGTGATATTGAAGAAAGAAATCTAGAAATAAATCAGATGGAAGAAGAGAGAAACCGAAGAATGAACAATAATGAAAAAGAAATTCAAGAACTAGCTGATACCATCGGGAGAGAAAACAAAAGAATGATGGGCATTATCAAAGTAGAGGAAAAGGAGCAGGGACTAGAAAACATTTTCAGACAAATAGTGGATGAGAATTTTCCAAATCTAAGTAATGAGCTGGTGTTTGGAATTCAAATAGTCAACACAATACCAATTATCTCAGCCCAAAAAGGCCTTCACCAAGACACATTATACTAAAATTATCAAAAATCAATGACAAAAACAGAATTCTCAGAGCAGGCAGGGAGAAGAAAATGATAACTTATAAAAGAAAACCCATTAGATTATCATTGGACTTCTTGGTGCAGACTTTACAAGCCAGAAAGGAATGGAATCAAATATTTAAACTATTAAGTGAAAGGAACTACCAGCCTAGAATAATGTATCCAGCTTAGCTCACTATTAGATATGAAGGAGAAATTAAGACCTTTCCAGACATACAAAAATTGAGGGAATTCTCCATTCCGAGGCCGGCACTACAGAAAATACTGAAAAGGGTCAGCTCACCAAAAACAAAATGACCACCAAAAAATATGTATATATATAACTTGGAGTAAGGTGACTAGCACATAGGTAGAAGCAGAGGAGTGCAAACTTTACTAAGAACAAGGCATTATAAACTTAAATAATAAGAAGAGATTTGCTATACCAAGATAATAATGAATGTTCAGCATACAGAGGGACAAATTGAGATAACAATGACTGAAAAGGGGAAGATTCAAAGATCCAAATTCGCAAAGGGGAATGGAGATAAGAATTGTGCAGAAGAAAGTGGACAACTGTATATATATAACAATCCGTTAAAATTTTTAATGGTAACCAAGCACCAAAGATTCAGAAGTGAAGTATATAACATAAAAGAAGAAGAACCAGAGGCAAAACCCACAAAAGCCAACCAAAAGAAAGAAAACAGAAACACAAGGGCAAAGAAGCAATGGAAACACCGACCTACCAGAAAGCAAAAGACAAAATGGCTATAAGAAGACCTCATAGTTCAATAATCATTCTAAATGTAAATGGACTGAAATCACTAATAAAAAAGCATGGAGTTGCAGGCTGGATCAAAAAAACAAAACCCACCATATGCTGCCTTCGGAAGAAATATCTCAGCTCCAAAGATAAATATAGACTCACAGTAAAAGAGTGGAAAATAATATTTCAAGCAAATGGCATTAAGATAAAGGCGGGAGTAGTGGTTTAATATCAGATGAAATAGACTTCAAAATATAAAAGGTATAGGAAGATACTGAGGGACACTTCATTATGATAAAGGGAATCATGCACCAAGAAGACATAACACTTAATATCTATGCTCCCAATCAGGGAGCCCCAAAATATGTAAATCAATTACTAACACAACTGAAGGGAGAAACAGACCAAAACACTATCGTACCAGGGGACCTAATACTCCACTGTCAGATATGGACAGATCATCCAAACAAAAAATCAGTAAATAACATCATTATATGACACATTAGACCAACTGTACATAATTGGCATTTACAGAGTCTTTCCCAAAATAGGTGCTATTCATTCTTCTCTAGTGCACAAGGAACATTCTCAAGAATCGACCACATACTAGGACACAGAGATAGCCTCAACAAATATACAAAGGTTGAAATCATACCAACCATATTCTCTGATCATGATGCTTTGAAGCTAGAGATCAACTATAAAAAGAAAGCAGGAAGAACCACAATTACATGTAGATCAAACAACATGCTATTGAAGAATAACTGGGTCAAGAAGAAATAAAAAGAGAGATCAAGAGATACATAGAAATGAATGATAATGACAGTAAAACATATCAAAACTTTTGGGATATGGCAAAAGTGGTCATAAGAGGAAAGTTCATATCATTAGAGGCCCATCTCCAAAAACAAGAATGAGCCCAAATGAATAACCTAAAGCTTCATCTTAAAAAACTAGAAAAGGAAGAACAAAAAAAGCCTAAAGTAAGTAGAACAAAAAAAATAAATAAATAATAATCAAAATTAGAGTGGAAATAAATGAAATTGAAAACAACAACAAAAATGAAAAAAATAAACAAAGAGATGGTTCTTTGAGAAAGTTAATAAAATTGACAAACCCCTGGATAGACTCACTAAGGAAAAAGAGAAAGGGCACAAATAAATAAAATGAGGGATGAAGGAAGGGCAGTTGACTGACATAACAGAAATACAAAGGATCATTCAAGAATGTTATGAAAAAGTATATAACACCAAATTTAATAACCTAGAAGAAATGGACCGGTACTTAGAAAAATACTATCTTCCTAGACTGAATCAAGAACAGGAAAATACAAATAGACTGATCAGCATTATTGAAATCGAAACGATCATCAAATACATACCAAAAACTAAAAGTGCAGAACCAAATGACTTCACCAGTGAATTCTACCAAACATTCAGGGAAGATTTATTAGCTATTCTCCTCAAAATTTTTCAAAAATTCGAAGAGGAGGCAATACCTCCCAACGTGTTTTATGAGGCCAATATTACTCTGCTATCAAAACCTGGTAATGATAACACAAAAAAAGAAAACTACAGACCGATATCTCTCATGAATACAGATGCAAAAACCCTAAATAAGATGCTAG
>NW_006434840.1:559138-568334 GCF_000325575.1 Pteropus alecto
CCCATATATGACAAACTCTCAGCCAATATTTTAATTAATGGTGAAAAAATAAAATTCTTCCCTCTAAGATTAGTAACAAGACAAGGCTATCCACTATCACCACTGTTACTCAATATAACATTGGAGATCCAATGAGTGCAATCAGAAAAGAGAAAGATATAAAAGGCATCCAAATAGGAAACAAAGAATTCAAACTGTCACTATTTGCGGATGACATGATTCTCTTTATAGAAAACCCTGAAGATTCCACAAGAACATCGCTGGAAACAATAAACAAATACAGTAAAGTTTCTGGATATAAAATCAATGTTTGAAAATCCATTGCATTTCTTTACTTTAATAAAGTGGAAAACATAATTCCTTTTGCAATTGCAACAAAATGCATAAAATACCTAGGAATAAATAAAACGAAACATGTGAAGGACCAATATAATGAACACTATAAGACCCTATTAAAAGAAATCAAAATAGATATAAAGAAATGGAAAAATATCCCGTGTTCTTGGATTGGAAGAATCAATATAGTTAAAATGACCATATTACCTAAAGCATTATATAGATTCCATGCAATCACCATCAAAATCCCATCAGCAGTTTTAAAGAAATAGAACAAAAAATCATCAGATTTGTATGGAAGTACAAAAGACCCCAAATTGCCAAAGCCATCCGGAGAAAAAACAATGAGGCTGATGTCATCACTCTCCCTGACTTCAAATTATTCTACAAAGCAACAGTAATCAAAATGGCATGATATTGGCACCAAAGCAGACACACGGACCAGTGGAACAGAATCGAGCATCCAGCAGTTAACCTACATTTATATTCGCAGATAATTCTCGACAAAAAAAAACAAAAACATACAGTGAAGAAAGAAAAGCCTCCTCAATAAATGATGCTGGGAAAACTGGAAAGCCACCTGCCAAAGAATCACCACACCAAAATTAACTCAAAATGGATTAAGGACCTGAATATAGGATCTGAAACAATAAAATGCATAAAAGAAAACATAGGAACTAAACTCAAGGACCTTGGACTTAAAGAAGATTTTATAAATTTGACCTCAAAATCAAAGGAAGAAAAAGCTAAAATTAATGAATGGACTACATCAAACTAAAACCTTCTGCTCAGCAAAAGAAACCATCAACGAGATAAAAAGACAACCATCAAAATGGGAAAACATTTTTGCAGGCAACGCCTCCAACAATGGCCTAATATCCAAAATATACAAAGAACTCATACAAGTCAATAACAACAAAAAAGCAAAGGATCCAATCAAGAAATGGGCATAGGACCTGAACAGACACTTCTCCCTAGAGGACATACGAATGGCCAACAACTATTTGAAAAGGTGCTCAACATCGCAAGTATTAGGGAAATGCAAATCCAAACCACAAATGCAAATCTCACACCTGTTAGAATAGCTGTTATGAACAGGACAAGTAATAACAAATGCTGGGTAGAATGCAGAGAAATAGGAACCCTCATACACTACTGTTGGGACTGCAAATTGTTACAGCCACTATGGAAAACAGTATGGAGGTTCCTCAAAAAAACTAAGACTTGATCTACCATATGATCTAGCAATCCCTCTACTGGTTATTTACCCCAAAGACTTAAAAACCCATATACGAAAAGATGTTTGCACACCGATGTTCATAGCAGCATTATTCACAGTGACCAGGACATGGAAGTCACTGAAGTGTCCTACAATAGATGATTGGCTAAGGAAGCTATTGTACATATATACAATGGAATATTTCTCAACCATTAGAAGAGAGGAAATACTGCAATTTGTGACAATATGAATGGACCTCGAGATAATCATGCTAAGCAAAATAATCCAGACAGAAAAAGTTGAAAATCACATAATATCACTTATATGTGGGATATAAGCCTAAAAGCCACAAAGGAATAGAACAAACGGAGTCATGGACATGGAATATAGACTAGTGGTTACTAGAGGGTAGGGAGTGGGTGAGGAAGGGGGAGGTAGACTGGGTAAAAAGGGTCAAATATAAGGGGTAAGGTAGGGTGAATTGTGTAAAGGGATCGAATATATGGTATCTAAAGGAAACTGGACTTTGGGTGATAAACATACAATATACAGATGTCAAATTATAATGTACACCTGAAAATTATATAATTGTGTTAACAAATGTTACCCTAATAAGCTTAATTTTAAAAAGTATAATATAAAAAATGAAGGGGAAAACAAAAATATGAATAAGAAAATAACAAAAATTACCTACCTACCAATAATAACTTTAAATGCAAATGGGTTAAATGCTATCATCAAAAGACATAGGACAGCTAAATGGATAATAAAATGAGACCCATACATATACACTGTATATGAAAGACCCATTTCAAATGGAAAGAACAACACAGACTGAAAATTAAAACATGGAAAAAATATGAAAACAAAGTTGAAGCAGAAGTATTTATATCAGAGAAAGGCTATAAAAAGAGACAAAGAAGGACTTTTTATAATGAGGAAAGGATCAATCCTAGAAGAGAAAGTAATGCTTGTAAATATTTATCCACCCGACATAAGAGTATGTAAATATATAAGCAAATATTGATGGCCGTAAAGCGAGAGAATGACAGTAACACAGTCATCATAAGGGACTCTAAAAGACCATTGACATCAATGGATAAGTCATTGAAAGAGAAAATCAACAAGGAAATGGTGACCTTAAATGACACATTAAATCAGATGGATTTAATTGATATTTTTGAACATTTTACCTGGAAACAGAAGAATATACATTTTTTTCAAGTGCACATTGAACATTTTCCAGGCTAAATCACAATTTAGACCAGATGGATTTAATAGGTATTTTCAGAGCATTACACCCCAAAATATACATTCTTCTCAAGTGCACATGAACTGTTTTCCAGGATAGACTACATCTTAAGATGCAAAACAAGTCTCAATAAATTTAAAAAGATTGATATCATATCAGGCATCTTTTCCACCCACAATGATATGAAACTAGAAATCAATTACAAGAAAATAAAACCAAACAGAAAAACACAAATACATGGGGCTACATAACATACTACTAACCAATGAATGGGTTAACATTGATATCAAGGAAGAAATTTAAAAAAAATACCTTAAGACAAATGAAAATAAAACACAATGACCCAAGATCTATGGACCACAGCGAAATCAGTTGTAAGACAAAAATTCATAGCACTACAGTCCTACCATAGAAATAAGAAAAATCTCAAATAAACAATCAATCTTACACCTAAAGGAACTAGAAAATGACTAGCAAACAAAACCCAAATTAATAGAATGAAGGAAATAATAAAGACCAGAGTGGAAATAAACAGAATAGAATCTTAAAAAATTACAAAAAATCAATGAAAACAAGAAATGGTTCTTTGCAATGATAAACAAAATTGATGAACCTTTAACCAGATTCGCCAAGTAGATAAAATCAGAAATGAAAGGGAAGAAGTGACAACTGACACCACAGAAATACAAAGGATTATAAAAACACTATGACCAATTTTATGGCAACAAATCGGACAACCTGTTAGAAATGGATACAATCTCAGAAACATAGAGTCTTCCAAAACTGAATCAAGAAGAAACAGAAAATATGAACCAATCAATTACTACAAATAAAATCAAACCAGCAATCAAAAAACTCCCAAGAAACAGAAGTCCTGGACCGGAAGTCTTCGCAGATGAATTTTCCCAAATATTCAAAGAGGATTAATACCTAACCTCAAACTATTCCAAAAACTTTAAAAGGAAGCAAAACTTACAAAGTCCTCGTTTTACAAGGCCGCCATTACCCTGATTTCAAAACCAGATGAGGGTATTAAAAAAAAAAAAAAAAAAAAAGAAAGAAAAAGAAAAGAGAAAGAAAATAAAAAAGGAAGGAAGAAAATTAGGAATATTAGAAGGCAATATTGTTGTTGAACATAGATGCAAAAATCCTCAACAAAATATTAGTGAACTGGATTCAGCAACACATTAAAAAGATCATACATGATGATCAAGTGAAATTAATTCCTGGGATGCAAGATCGGTTCAATTAACATGATACACTACAAACACGAAATGAAAGTTAAAAACCATTTGAACATATAGATAGACGCATCTGACAAAATCCAGTATTTTTTTTTGTAAAAACTCTCAGCAGAGAGGGACTAGAGGAACCACACCTCAACATAATAAATGCCATATATAACAAACCCACAGCTAACATCATACTCAATGGCAAAAAGGTGGTGTTTTCCTGAAGATCAGGAACAAGACAAGGATGTCTTCTTTCACCAATTTTATTTAATGTAGTATTTGAAGTCTTAGCCACAGCAATCAGATGAGAAAAAGAAATAAAAGAAATCCATATTGGAAAGGAAGAAATAAAACTGTCATTATTTGCAGATGACATGATACTATATAGTAAGAAACCCAAAGATTCCACCAAAAAAAAAAAAAAAACTATTAGAACTGATAAATGAACACAGTAAAATAGCAGGATACAAAATTAATATTGAAAAAATAAGTTCCAATTTTATACAACAGTAATGAACTATCAGAAAGAGAGATTAAGGAAACAATCTCATTTACAATTGCATCAAAAAAAGTAAATAAAGTACCTGTGAATAAATTTAACCAAAATGGTAAAAGATCTATACTCGGAAAATTAAAAGATATTGAAAAAAGAAATTAAAGAAGATACAAATAAATGGAAGCATACACTGTGCTCATGGATAGGAAGAGTCAACATCATTAAAATGGCCATACTACTCAAAGCAATAGATTCAATGCAATCCCTATTAAAATACCAATGGCATTTTTTTTCAGAGAAGTAAAACAAATAATCCTAAAATTTATATGGAACCGCAAAAGACACAAAAAAGCCACAGCAATCTTGAGAAAAAAAGAACAAATTTTAAGGTATCACAATACCTGATATCAAACTATACTACAAGGATACAGTAATCAAAATATCATGGTTCTGGCATAAAAACAGACCCATGTATTAATGAAATAGAGTAGATAGCCCAGAAATAAACCCATGTCTATACTGTCAATTAATCTATGATGAAAGATGCAAGAATATACAATGAAGTAAAGACAATTTCTTTGATAAATTGTGTCGAGAAAACTGGAGAGATGCATGCAAAAAATGAAACTGGACCACCTTTTTTACAACATATACTAGAATAAACTCAAGGTGGATTAAAGACTGAAATGTAAAACCTGAAACCATAAAACTTCTAAAAGAAAACATAGACAGTAAACTCTCTGACATTGCTCTTAGTAATATTTGTTTCTGATCTATCTTGTTGGGTAGGGGAAAGAAAAGAAAAAAGTAATCAAATGGAACTACATCACATTAAAAAGTTTTTGTGCAGCAAGAGAAACCATTAGCAAAATGAAATGACAACCTACTGAATAAGAGAATATATTTGCCAATGATACATCTGATAAGGACTTCATATGCAAAATTTATAAAGTACTCATACAACTCAACACCAAGAAAACAATCCAATTCAAAACTAGGAAGAAGAACTGAATAGTCATTTGTCCAAAAAAGACATACAGATTGCCAATAGACATGAAAAGATGCTCAACGTCACTAATCATAGAAATGGAAAATTAAACCATAACGAGATATCACCTCACATTTTTCAGAATGGCTATCATCGATTAAAAAAAAAAAAAGAATCAGTGAGATGGATTAGTGGACATTTGATCCTGTTCAAAACACCCATGTAAACATTTGGTCCACACCAAAAAGTCCTTGATATTTGGTCCTTGTCACGTACCAGTAGTAGCTATGCAACCAATAAAAGAAGGATTATTATTGGCAATAAAAACCACAGCACAATTATTGGACCAATAAAACATGATTGTACTTTTATTTATTAATCTTGTAAACCAAAAACATAAATAAATGTTATGGGTTATTTGAAATGAGAGATGTTATTTAAGTGTGGATGGTTTTGAGCAAATATCAAGGACCATCTGGCTTGAACCAAATAGATCCATGGACAATTTGATAGGACCAAATTTTAAATGATTTGATGTGGACCAAATTTCTTTTTAGATATTTTGAAAAGGACAAAATTTCAAAGACCTTTTTTCATGAACAAAATTTCTCAGTGGATGTTTTGGACAGGACCAAATGCCTTACAAGGGTTTGTTTGAAGACAGATCATTTGAAATTATCTAGTCAGTGGAGCAAAAATAAAAAAAAATAAATAAAGAAAAGGAATAAAGAAATGCTGAAGAAATTATGAAATGAATTAACAGAAACAATCTACACGCCATTGGAGTACTAAAAGGAGACTACATGGAGAAGGGCAAGCAAGCTTATTTTAATAAAAAATTACTTAGAACTTTCCTAAATTGGAGAGTTTCAGACATTGAAGTTCATGAAATGGAGGTACCCTGAAATTTCAATCCAAAATAATCTTTTCCAAGATATTTTATTTAAAAACTGTCTAAAATCAAAGACAAACAGAGAATTCGAAAAGCATCAGGAGAAAAAAATCTCATAGAAGGGAACCCCCATAAGTCTAAAAGCAGATTTCTCAGCAGAGAGTTGGGAGACCAGATGAAAACAGGATAATATTTTCAAAGTGCTTAAAGATGAAAACTGTCAACCAATAATACTCTGTCTAACAATGTTGTCCTTCAGAAATCAAGAGATAAATACTTACCCATACAAAGAAAAGCTGAGGGAAGATATAAGAAGATAGCAGACTAGGTAAAAGCAGAGTTCATCTCCTCCCAGGTCCTCATTGAAATTACAACCAAATTATAAAATAATCAACGTGGAGAATCAACTGAAGTCTAGCTGATTGTAACACCCATGTCTGATAATATAAAGGAGCCACATCGAAGCTGGTAGTAGGGACAAATGCACAAATCAGGCAGGACTCACATCTATGGGTGGTGGAGGATCACCAGGAGGAAGAGGCCGCATAGGGTATCCTGAAGGAGAGGGGTTTCTGACCTCATCTGGGGACTCCCTAGCCCAAGGTCCCAGCCTAGGGAAGAAGAGATTCCAATAACTCTGACTGTAAAAACCAGAAGGGATTCTGGCTGTCCGAGTGAGACAGGAGACTGAAACCTTTGAAGGACCCATGCATAGGCTTTCTGACCTGCAGACACTCACCCAGTACACCAGCGGAGAGTCAGAGGCTCGCATGGGATCCATACTGAGAAAGTCTACATTACCTGGCACAGAACGAGGGCTGGAAGGGCAGCCACTATTGTGCCTTAGTCTGGCCCCCCTACCAGGCAACCTACAGACCGGCCAACTTGACTGTGCAGACCCTTCCCATAGGGCCATTAGGAAGCATGGGCCTGAGGGGATCAGCCCGCCTCACCTAACCTACAGATCACCCTGGGCTTTGTTGATGAATGGCTGCCATATACTATGCAGATTCAGGACCAAGCATACACAGCTAGAGGCCAGAGCTGTGAGCCACATTTCTGAGATAGAGTCAGGCAGGTCACTGCTGCCAACAAGAACTTGGGTGGATCTCGGGGATCTGCGGGCCAGTCCCAGACAGCAGCTGGTCTTTCTGTGATCTGGGACTTCTACGGGAATGCGCGAATGGTTACCAAAGTTGCAGCAAGACTGAGGCTGTATTGCCATTGTTTCTCTAAGACTCCACCCAAACCTACCCATAAATTGCCCAGTCGGCCTATTGCCAGTGAACTGCCATAACCCTGCCTTTCCTCACCCACCTCCTGATCCCCCAATCCACACAGTCAACAAACTTTGGCTAGCTCAGGACGGGCACTGCACGGAAATCAGTGGCAATTAGACGTCTGCTGTCTGCAAGAGTTGCAATCCGGGGAGTGTGGGGGTCTTTGGGACCACCCCAAACTGCAGTTGATCTCACTGTAATCTGTGACTACAGCGGGAATGCCCAGACACAAAAGTTGCAGCAAAACTGAGGCTGTATTTGCCTGAAGGCCCTTGTCTCCCTGAGATCCTGCTTCACCCAAACCACAAAGTGCCTGCGGTCTCCCATGCCTTGCTTGGCTCTGGGGTTGCACAGTCTGCACAAGCAACAGACCTTAGCTAGCACAGTGAGCGCATTTCAGGGAAAACAGTTGTGGGCAGACCACTGCTGCCTGTACGAGCAGCAATATCTCTTGAGGGAATCTCAGAGGTCTGTATTGGCCTGATGGCCCTTGACTCCCTGAGCTCCTGCCCCATTCAATACACAAAGTGCCTACTGCAGGTTGATAGGAAGCTGTCCCTGCCCTGTAGTGGCACATTCCGGCCCAAGGTGGGCAGCAGCTGACCTTGCTACATTTGGAAACTTGTACAAGAGCCACAGAGACAGCTTTGTTGGCATATAAAGTGACACTGCAGTGGCAGAGGGAAATTTACTCAGTAGATCCAGGAGACCCTGGGATCCCTGCACTACCCAACATGCATATCACCCAGAGGCTCTTCCAGTTTCAAAGACTTATAGGTAACTGATAGGCAGTGTCAAACCTGGAGGAGCACTGGTCCCTCTGCTAAATTGCCATAGGTCATGGACAGGGGATAACTGACAGCTGCCTACAGCATTGTCTCTTCCACTTAACTATAGATACAACATAGGCAAAAACCATCTGCGGATCACTTTGTAACCAGAAAAAACAATACGAAAAAGATCAATGAAGCCAAGAGCTGGTTCTTTGAAAGGATAAAAAAATAAATAAATAAAAGAAGACAGACCCTTAACCAGACTCATCAAGGAAAAAAGAGAGAGGACTCAAATAAATAAAATCAGAAATGAAGAGAAATAACCATGGACTCCAAAGAAATACAAAGGATCATAAGAAAATACTATGAGCAGTTATATGCCAACAGATTAGACAATCTAAAAGAAATGTACACATTCCTAGAAACATACAATCTCTCAAGACTGAGTAAAAAAGAAATAGAAAATCTGAACCGACTGATTACCACCAATGAAATAGGATCAGTAATCAAAAACCTCCCCAAAAACAAAAGTCCTGGACTGGATGGCTTCATAGGCAAATTATACCAAACATTCAAAGAAGAATTAACACCTATTCTTCTCAAACTATTCCAAAAATTTCAAGAAGAAGGAAAGCTTCCTAACTCCTTTTATGAGGTAACCATTACCTTAATTCCAAAACCAGACAAAGACATTATAAGAAAAGAAAACTATAGGCTGATATCTCTTA
>NW_006434840.1:569933-598788 GCF_000325575.1 Pteropus alecto
TAAAAGAAAACCAGACACTAAAGCAGAAACCCTTAGGTCTGCCCATGAACTTGGCCCCGGCATCTAGTAACTCTTACCATTGTGCTTTATTCTTCCATTAATATCTGTTGTGGCCTGTATAGAATAGACCAAACCAAGTATGCTCTTGAAGGCTGTTTATTAGCCGGCGGCTGTCCTAAACAAAGGAGCAGCCCCGAAATGGCAAGATACAAGGTTTTTAAGCCCTAAATCCCATTCTTCATTTTATCTTAAACACAAAGGTCTATTTTTCTCCTATTCACTACCTGTCAACCCACAGGTCGGGGTGTGCAAGCGGGGAGTACAGAAGCAGAAAGCTTGTTGTTAGAATGTTATGTTCCTATGGGTGATTGCCTATGTTCCCATGGGCAATAGCCAGTATTCTCATGGGCGATGGCCAAACAGTAATTTTCAGCTTATATACAATTGATTATTTTTCATGCTATGCAAGCAAGCAGGGTTACACAGGCTAAAATTGGCAGTTAGCATATGAGCTCATTGTTATAAGTTTCATGATTAACAGAATGCGGTTAGGGGTTCCAGAAACTAGGCCTAAGATATAGACTTCCTTTGTCCGGTTTCAGGTTTTAATTATCCTTTAACCTTTTCACATTTCAGCAGTCTGTCACAGCTAGTAGACACGAAAAGATGCTCAAGGTCACTAATCATCAGAGAAATGCAAATTAAAACCGCAATGTGATATTACTTCATACCTGTCAGAATGGCTATTATCAATAAGTCAAAGAACAAGTGTTGGTGAGGATGAGGAGAAAAGGGAACCCTTATACATTGTTGGTGGGATTGCAAGTTAGTATAGCTGCTATAGAAAGCAGTCTGGAGGTTTCTCAAAAAATTAAAAATGAATATACCTTTTGACCCAGCAATTGCATTTCTGGGTATTTATCCAAAGAAAACTAAAACAATAATTCGAAAAGATCTATGTACCCCACTATTCGTGGCATCACTATTTACAATAGCCAAGATATGGAAGCAACCTAAATGCCCATCAACAGACGATTGAATAAATAAATTATGGTTTATATATACAATGGAATATTACTTAGCCATTAAACAAAATGAAATCCTACTATTTGCAATGACATGAATGGACCTAGAGGTTATTATGCTGAATGAAATAAGTCAGACAGAGAAAGATAAATACCATATGATTTCACTTATATGTGGAATCTAAGGAAAAGAACAAACTAATCAAAATCAGACTCACAAATATAATGAACAATTTGGTGACAGACAGAAGGAAGAGGGTGTTGGGGGGCTGGGAGAATAGGGTGAAGGTTTAAAGAAGTACAAACTGATAGATTGTCACGGAGATGGGGAGTACAGCATAGGGAATGTAGTTAGCATTAATATATTGGCTAGGTGGAAAACCAGAATAGAGAAGGAGTAGTTAGGGAGATTGTTTTATAAACTATATAAATGTCTAACCAATGTACTGAATATTGAAAGTAATTAAAAGAAAAAGATCCTTGAAAACCAGGCAAAAAAAAAAAAAAAGTAAAAAAGTTTAGGTAATTCATCACCATTAGACCTGCCTTGCAAGAAATGTTGAAAGTTTTTCAAGCTGAAAGAAAAGAATGTTAACTACTAACATGAATACATATGAAATTATGTGTCACACCGATAATAGTAAGCATATAGTCGAATTCAGAATACTTTAATACTGTAATATGGTATTAGCCACTTAACGCTAATATAAAGCTCAAAGGACAAAAGTATTAAAAATAGCTACACCTAACTATTTGTTAATAGATGCACAATTTAAAACACATGAAATATGACTTCAAAAACAAAGCATGGAGGCAGTAAAAAAAAGGGAAAGACTTTTTATGCAATTGAGTTTAAATTGTTATACACTTAAAATAAATTCTTATATCCATAAGATGTTTAAGTAAGCCTCAGTATATCTACAAAGCAAAAATATACAGTACATATTAACAAGATAAGGGAAGGGATTATAGTATAACTATGGAAAATTATTAATTCTCAAAGGAAGACAGCAAAAAAGGAACAAAGGAACTAAAAAAGCAGTAAAGCACTTAATAAGGTGGCAATAGTAAATTCTTACCTACTGATAATTAGTTTAAAGGTAAATGGATTAAATGTTCCAAGCAAAAGGTTCAAAGTAGTTGAATGAAAAAGAAAATAAAATAAAAACAAAACCCTAGTTTATTCTGCCTATAAGAGATTCACTTCAGCTTGAAGTAAACACATAGGTTCAAAGTGAGGACATGGAAAAAGATATTCCACAAAAATGGAAATCAAAATAGAGCAGGTATAGCTGTGCTGTTATCAGACAAAATAGACTTTAGGCCAAAAGCTGTAAAAACAGACTGTCATATAATTATGTGGATGACAAAAAGAGGTTTTATGGAAAGTAACTTCACAGGATAATCTGATCATAAATTCCTAACTGGGCAGGTCATGGTGGGTAGTCATGCTTCAAGTATATAACTTCTTTAGTAAAAGGCTTATTTTTACCTGAAGCAAGTCTTGCCCATTATTTCTGTGCATCTAGGTTAACACACTTTTGAAATGCCTATTGTCAGACCCTTCCTTCTAATATGTGACCACCCTCAAGAGAGCACATAATCTTAATTATCTGATCTCTGCCTGTCTTTCCTCCACCTTCTTGTAATATTTTTAATATTCTCTCCTTAATTTCAAATGCATAAAAGAAACTGCAAATGGTTATTCAATATATAAAAAGTAGTTAATAGACTACATTACAATAACAGTAGGGAGCTTCGATACCCCACTTTCAACAACAGATAGATTATCCAGACAATCAATGAGGAAACATTGGACTTGAACTACACTTTAGATGAAATGGACCTAGAAGACATTAATGGAATATTCAGTCCAATAGCAACAGAACGCATATTCCTCTGAAGTGCACATGGAATGTTCTCCAGGATAGGTCATATGATAGGTCACAAAACAAGGCTCAGAAAATTTTGAAAGATTGTATTATACTAAGAATATTTTCCAACCATAATATTATGAAACAAAATCAATAACAGGATAAAAACAGGAAAATTCACAAATATGTGCATGAATGAAAAATGTTTTGTAATAAATTTGATAAACCCAGTGACTGAAAGTACCTGACAGGGTGATCTGATCATAAATTCTTAATTGGGCAAATCCTAATAGGTAGTCTTGCTCCAGGCCTATAAAATGGTTATTTTGCCTTTAGCAAGCCCTGTCCATTGTTCTTGTGCATGTAGGTTAACACACCTTTGAAATGCCTAAAGTAATCTTCTTTCTCAGATCCGTCAGGAGAATAACCACCCTCAAGGGAGCACATAATCTTGTTAACTACCTTATAATCCAATCATAGAGATTTCCCCACCTTATTTTCTCCCACCTTCATGTAATCTTTCTTAAGTTCGTTCCTTAATTCAAATGTATAAAAAGAACAACAAAACTATCATTTTCCAGAGCACTAGAGATCTTGCTTCTCAGTAAGTTGTCACTTTGGCTCAAATAAACACAAAATATAAAAATTCTCTATAGGTTTTGATGTTTCTTACATCAACCTGTGGAAATCAAACAACACTCTTTTTAACAACCAGTGGGTAAAGATGAAATCAAAATTTTGTTGCTTTTAGGTTTATATCCCACATATAAGTGATATTATGTGATATTCAACTTTTTCTGTCTGACTTATTTCACTTAGCATGATTATCTTGAGGTCCATCAATGTTGTCACAAATGGCAGTATTTCATCTCTTATGACTGAGTAATAATATGTACCATCTCCTCTTTATCAAATCATTAGAGGAAGCGAAATAAGCCAGACAGAAAACATTGAAAACCACATGATATCACTTATATGTGGGATAGAAACCTAAAAGCAACAAATGAACAGCGCTTACAAACAGAGACTCATGGACATGGACTATAGACTAGTGGTTTCCAGAGGTTAGGGGTTGGGGGAGGAAGGGGAAGGTAAAGGGGGTCAAATATAGGGAGGGAGGAGGAGGATGAAGTGGCTAAAGGGGATCAAATATATGGTAGCTGAAGGAAACTGGACTTTGGGTGGTAAACACACAATAGAATATACAGATGTCAAATTATAATGTACACCTGAAAATTATGTAATTGTATTAACCAATATTACCCCAATAAACTTAATAAAAATAAAAAAAATAAAAAAGAATTACTGAAGATTTCATAGAGAAGAGAAGGTTTACACCGCACACCATACAATAAAAAAAGGGGGGGGGGTAAATAAAAATATCTTACAACTAATAAAGATGGAATAAAAAAAAAAAACCAAACTTATTGGATGCTGCAAAAAGAGTGCTAGGAAGGAAGTTTATTAGTGGTAAGTGTCCACATTAAGAAAAGGGAAAAGTCTCAAATAAGCAGCCTAATTTTACTGCTCAAGAATCTAGAAAAGAAAGAACAAACAAAAACCTAAGATAGATGAAGTGAGATAACAAAGATCAGAGAAGAAATAAATGAAAGAGAAAAGTAATAGCAGAAAAGATTAACATTTTACACCTTAAATTAATACAATGTTATAGGTCAATTATATTTCAACAAAACTGGAAAAAATAAATAAATTTAAATTAATTTAAATTTAAAAAAGAAAAGATCAACTAAATTAATAGCTGATTTTTGAAAGGTAAAGTAGACAAACCTTTATCTAGTTTTAAAATAAAAAAGAGAACTCAAATCAATAAGATAATAAATGAGAAGAGACATTATAACTGATACCATAGAACTTCAAAGGATCGTAAAAAACTGCTATGAAAAATTAAACAGCAATAATTTGGGCATCTAGAAGTGTATAAATTTGGGGAAACATACAACCTACCAAGTCTGAATGAAAAAATAGAAAATCTGAACAGACAAATAACAAGTAAGGAGATTGAATCAGTAATTAAGAACCTTCCAATGGCTTCATGGGTAAATTCAACCAAAATTAAAAGGAGAATTAATGCCAATTTTGCCCAGACTCTTCCAAAATTAAAATGAGGAAACACTCCAAAACTTTTTTTTTTTTTAAGAGATATAATTGACATACACATTACATTAGTTTCGGGTGTATAACATAATTTGATATTTGTATACACTGCAAAACAATAACCATAATAAATTTGCTTAGCATCCATCACCATACATTTTTACAGATTTTTTCTTGTGATAAGTAGTTTTAAGATCTACTCTTAGTACTTTACAATGTGCAACACAGTATTATTAACTATAGTTACCATGATGCACATTATATCCCTATGACTTCTTTATTTTATAGAGGAAAATTTGTACTTTTAGACTTCCTTCACTCATTTGCCCATCCCACTGTCTGCTCTCGGCTACCACCAGCAATCTGTTCTCTGTGTATATGAGTTTTTCTTTTTTAAGATTCCACATATAAGTGAGATCATATAGTCTCTGTCTTTCAATTAGCATAATGCCCTTAAGTTCTATTCACATCAAAAATAAGAAGATTTTATTACTTTATGGCTAAATGATAGTGTTGTGTGTGTGTGTATACATACACACACATTTTCTTTACCTATTCATACACACTTAGGATTTTTCTGTCTTTTGTTATGGTAAATAATGCTAAATAAATAAATAAATGTAATAAAATAAACATGGTAGTGCATATATCTTTTCAAGTTAGTGTTTTTATTTTCTTTGAATAAATACCCATGACTGGAATTTCTGAATCATATGGTAGTACTATTTTTAGTTTTGTGTGGAATCTCCATACTGTTTTCTATGGAGATTTACATTCCAACCAATTTACATTCCAACCAACAATGCACAAGGGTTCCCTTTTGTCCACAGTTTCACCAACACTTGTTAATTGTTATCTTTTTGACAATAGTCATTTTAACAGGTGGGAGGTGATATTTCATTGTGGTTTTAATTTGCATTCCCCTAATTATTGGTGATGTTAATCATCTTTTCTTGTACCTATTGGCAGTCGGTATGTCTTCTTTGGGAAAAAAAAATGTCTAGTCAGATCCTCTGACAATTTTTAATTGAGATTTTTTTTTGCTAATGAGTTGTATGAATTCTTTATATGTTTTCGATATTAATTCCTTATCAAATATATGATTTGCCAATATTTTCTCCCATTCAATATGTTGCTTTTCATTTTGTTGATGGTTTCCTTTGTTATGCAGAAACTTTTTAGTGTGATGTAGTTCCACTTGTTTATTTTTGCTATTGTTGCCTTTTCTTTTTGTGTCAAATCCAAAAAATAATTACAAATTCCACGGTTAGAGAGCTTACAGCTTATATTTTCTTCTAGGAGTTTATGGTTTCAGGTCCTGCATTCAACTCTTTAATCAATTTTGGGTTAACTTTTGTGTATGGTGTAAAGTAGTGGTCCAGTTTCATTCTTTTGCATGTGACTCTTTAGTTTTCTCAACATCATTTATTGAAGACACTGTCCTTTCTCCACTATATTATTAACAAAGAGATAGGCAAAAACAAAATGAGTCAAATATGCTAAGCCCCATGTCACAAAATCAAGACTTAATACCTAAGTTAAATACAGTTTTAGCACCTTCCAGGAATGCAGTTTAAGCCAGTCAATTTGGAATTACCTGTTCAACACTAGTAAGGTAATCTGGCTGATAGACCCCTAAAGGAAGGTAACTGCCACAGTGGATCCACTTTTCGCTAATATAACTTCCTTGTCCTGTTTCCCTTCTGCCTATTAAAGTCTCATTTTGTACAGTTCCTTTTAATCTGCTATATGGGATGCTTGCCCCATTCATGAATCCTTGAATAAAGGCAATAAGACCTTTAAAATTTACTCAGTTATAGTCCCATTCATTTATTTTTGCTTTTACTTCCTTGACTTTGAGGTCAAATACATACAATTTTTTCTAAATCAAGGTTTATGAATTTAGTATCTATGTTTTCTTCTAACCCTGATGTTCATAGCACTATTATTCAAGAAATACCCAAAATGCCCTTCGATAAGTGACTGGATAAAGAAGATGTGTTACATATATACAATGGAATATTACTCAGCCATGAGAAAAGATAAAGTACTGCCCTTTGTGAAAACATGGATGGATCTGGAAATTATCATGCTAACCAAAATAAGTCAAAGTTGAGAACCATATGATTTCACTCATATGAGGGATATAAAATTGAAAGCAACAAAGGAACAAGAGAAACAATGACTTATGGACATGGAAAATAGTTTAGTGGTTACTAGAGGGAAGGGGGATAGGTAGATAAGGGTATAGGGAGTCAAATATATGGTGACAGGGGAAATTTAATTTTGGGTGGTGAACGTAATGCAATATACATATGACATATTATTGAATTGTACACTTGAAATCTATATGGTTTTATTAACAAATGTCACCCCAATAACTTTAATTTAAAAATTTACTCAGTTAAATTTTTTAAAAGTATATTCTTGGCCTCTTTGACTGACCATATATGTGTGGGTTTATTTCTGGTTCCATATTTTATTCCATTGTACTATGTCTGTCTTTATGCCAATACCATACTATTTTAATTACTATAGCTTTGTAATATCATTTGAAATCAGGAAATGTGATGCCTCCAACGGTGTTCTTTCTCAAGACTGCTTTGACGATTTGGTGTCTTTTGTGGTTTCTTACAAATTTAAAGATCGTTTGTTCTATTTCTGTGAAAAAATTCATGGAATTTTGGTAAGGATTGCATTGAATCTAGATATTTCTTTGGATAGTATGGACATTTTAACAATATTAATTCTTCCAATTTATGAGTGCAGAATATCTTTCCATTAATTTGTGTCTTTTTAAATTTCTATCATTAATGTCTTGAAGTTTTTAATATACAGGATTTCACCTCCTTGGTTAAATTTATTCCTCTGTATTTTATTTTATTTTTTGATGTAATTGTAAATGAGATTGTTTTCTTAATTTCTCTTTCTAATTGTTTATTATAAGTATACAGAAATACAACAGATTTCTGTATATTGATTTTGTATCCTGCAACTTTGTTGAATTCACATAATAGTTCTAACCCATAAACTTATTTTATGAAGCCAGCATTCCTCTGATACTGGAACCAGACAAAGATACTACAAGAAAAATACAGGCTGATAACACTAATATAGAAGCAAAACTCTCAAGAAAATACTAGCAAAACAAATTCAACGCCACATTAAAAATATCATACACTATGATCAAATGTGTATATCCCTAGAATGCATATTTGTGCAACACAAACAAATCAATAAATATGATGTATCATATTAACAAATTGAAGAAAAATTATATAATCATCTCTGAAGATGCATAAAAAGCATTTGACAAAATTCAACATTTTCCATGATAAAAACTCAACAAACTAAAGTATAGAGAGAACATACTTCAACATAATAAAGGGCATATATGACACACTCACAGCTAACATTATACTCACATGTTTTTTTAAATATTTTTAAAATTTTTCAATTATAGTTGGCAAACGATATTGTATTAGTTTTAAATGTACAAGATAGTGATTAGACATTTATATAACTTACAAAGTGATCAGACCAATAAATCTAATGCCCATCTAACATCATATATAGTTATTACAATATTATTGACTATATCCTTTATGCTATAATTTACATCCCATTACTATTTTGTAAATACCAATTTGTAATTCTTGATTTCTTCCCTTTTTTCACCCACCTCCCCAATCTCCCTCCCATTGGGCAACCATCAAAATGTTCTCTGTATCTATGAGTTTGTTTCTGTTTTGTTTGTTCACTTATTTTGCTCTTTAGATTCCATATGTAAGTGAAATCATATGGCTTTTGTCTTTCTGTCTGACTTATTCCGCTCAACACAATACCCTCTAGGACCATCCATGTTGTTGCAGATGGCATGATTTCATTCTTTTTATGGCGGAATAATATTCCATTGCATATACATACCATCTTTTCTTTATCCATTCACATCTTGGCTATTGTAAATAATGCTGCTATGAACATATGAATTCACGAGTCCCTTTGAAGTAGTGTTTTGGGTTTCTTTGGATAAATACCCAGAAGTGGGATTACTGAGTCCTTCTTTGTCTCTTCTCATAGCCTTTGTTTTAAAGTCTATTTTGTCTGACATAAATATTATTTGTCCACTTCGTTTGCTGCTTTCAGGTTTATATCCCACAGATAAGTGACATCATGTGGTTTTCAGCTTTTTCTGTCGGGCTTATTTTGCTTAGCATGATTATTTAGAGGTCCATCTCTGTTGTCGCAAATGGCAGTATTTCACCTCTTCTTATGGCTGAGTAATATTCCATTGTATATATATACCACAGCTTCATTATCCAATCATCTATTGTAGGACACTTTGGTTGCTTCCATGTCCCAGCCACTGTGAATAATGCTGCTATGAACATCAGTGTGCAAATATCATTTCGGATATGGGTTTTCAAGTCTTTGGGGTAAATACCCAGTAAAGGGATTGCTGGGTCATATGGTAGATCCTTTTTTGGATTTTTTGAGGAACCTCCACACTGTTTTCCATAGTGGCTGTACCAGTTTGCAGTCCAATAAGCAGTGTATGAGGGTAGCTTTTTCTCCATATAGTCTCCAGCATTTGTTGTTACTTGTCCTGTTGATTATAGCTACTCTAACAGTTGTGAGATGGTATCTCATTGTGGTTTTGATTTGCATTTCCCTAACAGCTAGCGATGTTGAGGATCTTTTCATATGTTTTTTGGCCATTTGTATGTCTTCTTGGGAGAAGTGACCATTCACATCATCTGCCTATTTCTTAATTTGATCATTTGTATTTTGTTGTTATTCAGTTGTATGAGTTCTTTGTATATCTTGGATATTAGGCCCTAATTGGAGGCACTGCTTGCAAATATCTTCTCTCATACATATGGTTGTCTCTTTACCTTGTTGACTACCTTGTTGATGGTTTCTTTCACTGTGCAAAACCTTTTATAGTTTGATGTAGTCCCATTAATTTATTTTTGGTTTTCCTTCCCTTGACTTTGAGGTCAAATTCATAAAATACTCTTTAAGTCCAAGGTCCATGAGTTTAATTCCTGTATTTTCTTCTATGTAATTTATTGTTTCAAGTTTTATATTCAGGTCCTTAATTCATTTCGAGTTACTTTTGGTGTGTGATGATAGACAACAGTCTAGTTTCATTCTTTTGCAGGTGGCTTTCAAGGTTACCCAGCAACAATTATTAAAGAGGGTTTCCTTTCTCCACTGTATGTTTTTGGCATGTTTGTCAAAAATTATTTGCCCATATAAATATAGGTTTCCTTCTGGACTCTCGATTCTGTTCCACTGGTCCGTGTGTCTGTTTTGCTGCCAATACCATGCCATTTTGATTACTGTTGCTTTGTAGTATATGTTCTATTTCTTTAAAAAAATACCAGTGAGCTTTTGATGGGGATTGCATTAAATCTGTATAGTGCTTTAGATATTAAGGGCATTTTAACTATGTTGATTCTTCCAATCTTTCCGTTTCTTTGTATCTTCTTCAATTTCTTTAAATAAGGTCTAATAGTTTTCATTATAAAGGTCCTTCACATGTTTCGTTAAATTAAGTTCTAGGTATTTTATTCTTTTTGTTGCAATTGCAAAAGGAATTATTTTTTCCACTTCTTTTTTCTGATACTTCATTATTAGAGTATAGGAACACTATGAATTTTTGAACATTGATTTCATCTCCAGAAACTTTACTGTGTTTGCTTATTGTTTCTACTAGAGTTCTTTTGGAGTTTTCTGTATAGAGAATAATGTCATCCACAAATAGTGACAGTATGGCTTCGTTTCCTGTTTGGATGCTTTGTATACCTTTCTCTTGTCTGATTGCACTTGCTAGGACCTCCAATGTTATATTGAATAACAGTGGCAAGAGTGGACAGCCATGTGTTTCTCCTGATCTTGGAAGGTTTTTAGTTTTTTACCATTAAGTATAATGTTGGCTGAGGGTTTGTCATATATGGCCTTTATTATGTTAAGATACTTTCCTTCTGTACTGATTTTGTTAAGTGTTTTGATCATAAATGGATACTGTATCTTGTTGAAGGCTTTTTCTGCATCTATTGATATGATTATATGATTCTTATTTTTAAATTTATTTATGTGGTGTATCACATAAATCAATTTGCATGTGTTGGGCCCCTGGGATAAAGCCCACTTGATCCTTGTGTATAATTTTTTTAATATGTTGCTGTATTCAGTTTGCTAGTATCTTCTTTAGGATTTTTGCTTCTGTGTTGAGAGATATTGGTCTGTAGGTTTCTTTTTTTCTGTTATCTTTACGAGGGTTTGTTATCAGGATGATATTGGCCTCATAAAATGAGTTAGTAAGTCATTGCTCCCCTTTGACTTTTTGGAAGAGTTTGAGGAGAATATGTATTAAATCTTTGAATGTATGATAAAATTCACTGGTGAAGCCAACTGGTCTTGGACTTTTACTTTTTAGTAGATTTGTGCTGATCAGTCTATTTAGGTTTTCCAGATCTTCTTTGATTCAGCCTAGGAAGGTTGTATCTTTCTAAGTACTGGTCTATTTCTTCTAGGTTATTAAATTTGGTGTTATATAATTTTTCATAGACTTCTTGTATGATCCTTTGTATTTCTGCGGTGTCTGTTGTAATTTCCCCCCTTTCATCCTTGATTTTGTTTATTTGTTTCCTTTCTTTTTATTCTTTATGAGTCTAGCCAGAGGTTTGTTAATTTTATATAACTTCTCAAAGAAAAGCTCTTTGTTGCATTTATTTTTTCTATTATTTTCAATTTCATTTAAATCTGCTCTACTTTTGTTTATTTCCTTCTGTTGATTTTATGCTTCATTTGTTCTGCCTTCTCTACTTTTTTAAGATGAAGCATTAGGTTGTGTATTAGGGCTCATTCTTGTTTTTTGAGATAGGCCTGTAATGATATGAACTTTCCTCTTATTACCACTTTTACCGTGTTCTAAAAGTTTTGATGTTATGTTCTATAATTATCATTCATTTCTATGTATTTCTTGATCTATCTTTATTTCCTCTCTGACTCAGTCATTCTTAAGTAGCATGTTTTTTAATCTCCATGTAATTGTGGTTCATCTTTCTTTCTTTTTGCAGTTGATCTCCAGCTTCAAAGCACTATGATCAGAGAATATATTTGGTATGATTTCAATCCTCTTATATTTGTTGAAGCTATTTCAGTGTCCCAGTCTGTGGTCAATTCTTGAGAATGTTCCGTGTGCACTAGAGAAGAATGTATTAGTGGCCATTTTGGGATGAAAGGCTCTGTAAATGTCTATTATGTACAGTTGGTCTAATGTGTCTTTTCAGGATGTTTTTTTCCTCATTGATTTTCTGTTTGGATGATCTGTCCATATCTGACAGTGGGCTATTTAGATCCCCTACTATGATAGTGTTTTGATCTGTTTCTCCCTTTAGTTCTGTTAGTAATTGCTTTATATATTTGGGTCTCCTTTATTGGGAACGCAGATATTAAGAAGTGTTGTCTTCGTGGTGCACGATTCCCTTTATGATTATGAAGTGTCTCTCAGTATCTTTCTTTACATTTTTACGTCAAAGTCTATTTCTTCCAATATTAGTACCAAAACTGCTTTTCTCTGAATGCCATTTGCTTGAAATATATTTTCTATCTTTTTACTTAGAGTTGATGCATCTCCTGGAGGCAGCATATGGTTGGATTTTTTTTTTGACCCTATCTACAACTCTGCATTTTTATTGGTGACTTCAGTGCATTTACACCTAGAGTGGTTATTGAAATATGAAGTTTTCCTATTACCATTTTGTCTTTTGCTTTCTGGTAATTTGATGTTTCCATTGCTTCCTTTTCCTTATGTGTCTGTTTTTTTTTATTGTTGTTTTTTTGGTTTTTTGGTTTTTTTTTTTTTTTTTTTGCTTGGGTTTTGTGGTTTTTTTCTCATGACCTTTTTGTTATATGTTACATACTCATTTTTCAATCTTTGGTGTGTGGTTACCATTACGGATATGTAGAGAATAGTGATATGTATACAGTAGTCCATTTTCTTTTGTGTGTGCCTTATCTCTTTTCTCCTTTGTGAATCTGAATCTTTGAAAATCCACTTTTCAGTCATTGTTGTCTCAATTTGTCCCTCGTACGATGAACATTCATTATTATGTTGCTATAGAAAATCTCTTCTTATTATTTAAGTTTGTAATGCCTTGTTCTTAGTAAGGGTCACCCTCCTCTGCTTCTATCTGCGTACTAGTCACCTTACTCCTAGTTATGTCTTTTTTTTTGGTCGTTTTGTTTTATGTGAGCTGACCCCTTTCAGTATTTCCTATAATGCAAGCCTTGTAGTGGAGACTTCCTTCAATTTTTGTATGACCGGAAAGGTCTTTATTTCTCCTTCATACCTAAAGGAGAACTTATCTTGATACATTATTCTTGGCTGGTAGTTCCTTTTATTTAGTAATTTGAATATTTGATTCCACTCCTCTCTGGATTGTAAGGTTTGTGTTGAGAAGTCCGATGATAATCTAATGGGTTTTCCTTTATAGGTTACTGTTTTCTTCTCCCTGGTTGCCCTGATAATTTTTACTTTTTCACTTATTTTTGATAATTTTAATACAACGTGTCTTGGAGAAGGCCTTCTTGGGTTGAGATTATTGGGTGTTCTGTTGATTTCTTGAATTCCAAGCTCCAGATCATTCCTTAGATTTGGGAAATTCTCACCCACTATTTGTATGAGAATGCTTTCTAGTCCCTGCTCCTTTTCCTCGCCTTCGGTAATGCCCATTATTCTTATGTTTTCTCTCCTGATGATATCAGCTAGTTCTTGTATTTATCTTTCGTTATTTTTCATTCTTTGATTTCTCTCTTCTTCCTTCTGATTTATTTCTAGATTTCTGTCTTCAATATTACCGATCCATTCCTTCATTTGGTTGACTCTATTTTCCAAGCTTGCTATTTTATTTTTCAGCTCTTGCAGTGTGTTCTTCGTCTCTTTTGAATTACTGAATTGTTGATATGAATAGTTTTGGTTCTCACTGACTTTTTTTAAGAAGTACCATCCTGAGTTCTCTGTCATTTAAGTCACATATTTCTATGTCTTTAAGCTTATTTTCTGGAGATTTTTCTGTTTATTTCTGAGCTGCCTTGTCACCTTGGTTGTTTATGGTGTTCAAGGGACTATTTTTCAGCCTGGGCATTAATGGAAGTGTATTCTGCTTTTTTTCCAGACAGAAGATTTATTATATAAAGGTCTCTTTTTAGCCTGTTGTAAAGAAGGTGTTTTTCTTTTTGTTTCCAGGAGGTGTTCTAAAGCGCTTGGATCCCTACTTCATATGTAATTTCCATAATGCCTTTTTTTTCTTATTGATATTCAGTCACACTCACTACTCTCAGTGTTGGTCCATGTCAGTGTTAGTGACAGTTTTGGTAGCATTTAGTCAGATTCCTCTGGTGCTCCGTGATGTTTGGTCTTGGAGGATATGGGGGAGGGATCCTCTGGATTGGAGAATAGGGTCTGCCACTTAGCTTGAGCTTTTGCCACCGTGGCTGATAATAATCAACTGTTGTTTCTTTGCCATCCCTGCTTCTTTGCCTTCCCCACTTCTCTGCTTTTCTGCCCTGTTGCCTGTGCACTGCTGACAGATGCGTGGAGCTCACAGCTCTCTCAGGCAGGGTTGTTCAGGAAAACAGCAGCATCTTATCCCCTCTCCCTTCTCCTGCATGGAGCAGCCTTTTTGTTTCTCCCATTCTACAGCCAGATTCTCGGGTTTCTGATCTGTGGTAGCTCTTATGCGCAGATCCTATGCTAAGATGTGCTGGTGTGCGATTTAGCTGTTTTTTGTTTTTGTTTTTTTGTTTGTTTGTTTGTTTTAGATGTTCATCTTGTTGTTTCAAGGGGGACATCTCTCACTCCTCTGTGTTTCTGACGTCACTCATTTATTATATTCTTGGTTACTTTTTTGTTCCTGTTCTGGTTGGGTGTCCTGGGCTGCCCCATCCTCTATATCAGTGTTTTGATTGTCTTCTTCCTCTATTCTGTTGATTTCCTCTAATATATTTTTCATCTCAGATAATGTATTATTCATTTCTGACTGGTTCCCTTTTATAATTTCCATTTCCATTTTTCTGTTTTTCTTTTATCTCTTTGTTGAAGTGTTGAAGTTCTCACTGAATTCATCTACATTTTCCCTAAGTTTATTGAGCATCTTTATAGCCAGTGTTTTGAACTCTGCATCTGTTAGATTGCTGGACTCCATTATTCCTGGATCTCTGTTCTCTCCTCTCATATGGTTTCTGCTTCTTTTTCTTCCTATTTTGGCTGCCTTTCTGTGTCTGTTTCTATGTAGTAAGCAAAGCTCCTAAGTCTCCCAGTCTTATCAGTATGGTTTTGTGTAGTAGGTGTCCAGAGGCACAGTCCTAAAAGGGGTTCAGCTGCAAGCCAAGTTTAGCCCCAAGCTGCGCCCCTCCAGGGCCACCTGTTAAGATTCAGCAAGCAATCCTCTGATGCTGTGTTTATAGTTACCTCAAGAAACTACACCAGAAAATGAGGACAGCTGCCAGCAACATGAGTCATAGAGCTGCTCTGCAAGGAACACCAGACTCACTGAGGACACAGTTGGGTGTGGCTTGGGCAGGGTCTCGAGTTGGGGGATGTAGAGTTTCATGGAATCCTCTGGACTGAGTGACCTCTGTTATCCAGTGTGATGACTTCTCAGCTATGGTAGCACTGTGTCCACACACTTGTGGGTGGGGAAGGACTCAACAGAGGAACAATGAATACCACGATCACTTCTGCTTGGGGGAGACCCTTGCTTCCAGCCCTCACTACTACAACTCAGTATCCCGCTGTAAGTCACAGGTATTCCCCATTGCTGCTGACCCTGTGCTGGTGCTCAGAGACACAGCCCCTTTAAGATGCATCTGTATATGCCAGCTCCCGCTGCCCAGCCTCTGTCCCACTCAGCTGGTTGGGACCGGGCAGCCTCTCATCTTCGCCCTCTCTTACCTTCTATTTTTGCAGTTTGATTATTTCTTTCTCTAGTTGTAGTGCTTCTGTTCATCTAGATCCCAGGTGTCTTTCCCTGCTCTTTTCTCCGTTTTTCTGTTACAACTTTGATTTGGTTGCAAGAGGGATGAACAAAGCCTCTATCGTCTATGCCTTTTTTTCCTATCCTCCTCATTCTTCAACTCTTTTAATGTGTTCTTCTTCTACAGAAGTGCTATTTGGTTCTTTTTTAAGGGTTCAATCTTCTTGTTAAAGTACTCATTTTTTTCATTTATTTTGTTTCTAATTTCTTGGAATTGTCAGTCAATTTTTTTTTTTTGTATCTCATTGAGTTTTTTCAGAAGTGCAATCTTGAATTCTCTGTCATTTAAATTGCACATTTTTATGTCTTTAAGCTTATTTTCTGGAGATTTTCACTTTCTTTCTGACCGGTCTTGTCACCTTGGTTGTTTTTGACATTTGATGGACTATTTCTCCATCCATTAATAGGAGTGTATTTTTCTAAAAGAAAATTCATTATGTAGTAATCTCTCTTTAGGTTGTTGATAAGAAGGGGATTTTCTTTTGATTTCCAGTAGGTGGCGTACAAGCCTCTTGGGTGTCTGCTTTGAGGCTAAAAATGCTCCTTTCTCTCTGGTAGGCTGTATACTTTCTCTATGATTGGGTTAGCTTTGTCCCAGGGCTTCACCCCCATGAAAGGGTGCAAAGGGAAATGTGGGTCTGGGACTCTGAAGAGGCCCCAAAGTCCCTTTACTGACCCAACAGTCAGATGCAATGTTCCACTGCTTCCTTTCCACTCAGCTCGACTAGGTGAAGGTGAAGTTAATTAGGAGAGGCCTTGGTATATGTGGCTGCTTCCCATCCCATAGAGTTGTACCCCAAGTTTCAGCTATCCTGCTTCAATATCACCATGCCTGTCTCTGGTACTGGCTGTAGTGTGTGTTTCAGTATTGGTTGTGCAAATTCCCCTCGGGCTCCGTCGTGCCAAGTCTGGGAGTATATGGGGTGGAGGAAAGATGCGCTTTGGGTTGGTGGGAGGTGGTTACTGCTAGGCTCTGTGTCTCAGCCTCCTTCTCAACAGTGGCTGCTAAGACGCAGCTGTCACCCTTCCTCACTCAGTTCCCATTCTGCTCTCTGACCTGATCCTTGGGCTCTGCTGCGTGTAACATGCTTATCACTCTGGCAGCATTGTTGGGAGAAAAATGGCTGTGAAATCTCCCCTCCTCCTCCTCCTACAGAGAACTCCAGCTGCATATAGAATTTCCTTTCTTTCTTTCAATCTACCTGCTAGACTTACACAATTCCAACCTTCCAATGCTCTGATGCACAGATCTCTCAGACACGATTGTGTGTAGGATGGGTGTTATTTGTCGAGTTGTAGATGTTCAGCTTATTGTTATTTCAAGGGGAGAGATCCGGAGAGATCTCTCATGCTGCCATGTTTCTGATGTCATTCTTAATTTACCCATTATTTATATTGCTCTTTCCGATGGTGTTAGACTGTTCTTGTAGTCTTTTCATTTTTTTTTTCATTCAAGTCTCTCTTTTTTTCCATCTGTGCCATTTTCAGATTTCTGTCTTCAAAATCACGAATTCTTTCTTCTATCTGGTCAGCTCTATTTCCTAAACTCGCTATTTTATTCTTAATCTCTCTCTCTCTCTCTCTCTCTCTCTCTCTCTCTTCTCTCTCTCTCTCTCTCTCTCTCTCTCAATTTCTTCATCGCCCGAAGTTCTATTTGGCTCATTTTAAAAGTTTTATTCTCTTTGATAATGTTGTTCTGTTTTCACTGATTTTGTTTCTGAGTTCAATAATCTGCCTATCAGAATTTTAATGAAACTCCTTCATTTTTTTTTCTGAAATGCAGCCTTGAATTCTGTCAATTAAATAGCCTATTTCTAAACCTTTAATTTTATTTTATGGATTTTTTTTTTTATTTTCTTTCTGAGCTATCTTGTCACCCTAGTTGTTCATGGTATTTGATGGATTATTTCTTTGCCTAGGCATCTATGGAAATGTACTTTGCTTAAAAAATAATAATAATAATATTGAGAGTGACCTCTCTTTAGCAGGTTGATAAGATGTTTTTCTTTGATTTTTGTTTTGTTTTGTTTTGTTTTTCAGTAGGTGTCACACAAGCTTCCTGTACTCCCCAGGCCTCTTGGACCTCTTTTGTGTAGTCAAAAATAAATAAATAAATAAATAAGCCCTTTAGATCCTGGGGAGGTGTGTGTCTTCTCTGTGACTGAGTCACCTGAGTCCCACGGCTCTACTCTTGTGGGTGAATGTGATGGGAAATGCAGCTCTGAGCTTTTAAATAGCCCCTAAAGTTCCAATGCTGCTCCAGTGGCTAGATACAGTGTTGTACTGCCTGAAGTGCCCCAGTGCCTCTGTCCAGTCAACCTGTATGGGTGGGAGTGTTATGAGTTGGGAGATGCCCCTGGGTTGCCTACGGAATTTTTACTTCCAGTAATGCTGACTGCCAAGCTTTAGCCACCTGGCCTCCAGATCTCCACTCTCATTACTGGGACCGGCCATCATTTTCATCTTCTCAATTGTTGCAGACTTTCTGCTCTGCAGCCCAACACTCACTACTGCAGTTTCCCTCAGGGCCTGCTGCTAGCTCTGGGAGTGGGGGAGGTGACCAGGCTCCATGACCCAGCCTTCTGTCTGACAATGGCAGTTGATAGAATACAGCTGTCGCCCCTCTGTATTCTGTCTTCGCTCTGATCAATGGGTTCCACCTGCATAGTATGTGCGGATCACTCAGGCAGAAATGCTCAGCGCTACAGAGTGCACACCACAACTGGATTCCACCCCTATCTCCAAGTTCCACAGGGAGATCCAGGCTGCATCTGTGGCACCCGTCTCTGCTCCTCTCCTTTTCTTCATCCTTTGCTTGCCCAATATGCTCACTTTCAGATGTTCTGATCTGGAGATCTCTCAGATGTGTTTGTGTGTTAGGCGGGGTATTTTTTTGTTGGATTGTAGCTGTTCAGGTTTTTGTAATTTCAGGGAAAGAAATCAAGGGAACCCCTTTCAGTGCCATTCTTCTGACATCACTTCTCTGTCTCTTTTTTAATCACATTTTTATTGGGTTGTATGAGGACTTGATAAATTTTAGATATTAACCCTTTGTCCAATACATCATTTGGAGATATTTTCTTCCATACCACATATTGTCTTTTTATTTTAATTGTTTCTTCTACAGTGCTTTTAGTTTGATGTTTTGCCACTTAATTTTGTTGTTGTTGTTGCTTGTGCTTTTGGTGTCATAACCAAAAAACCATTGCCAAGACTAATGTCAAGTAGCTACTTCGCTATACTTTCTTCTAGGAGTTTTACTATAATCAAGTCTTATATTTAAGTGTTTAATCCATTAATTTTTGTGACTGATGTATGATAGGGGTCCAATTTCACTGTTCTGCATGTGATTCTCCAGTTTTCTGAATACCATTTGTTGAAGAGACTATTCTTTTCCCATTGGCTTGGCTCTCTTGTAAAATATTAGTTGGCTGTATATGCAGGGGTTTAAATCTGTATTCTCTATTTTATTTTATTGCTTTATGCACCTATTTTTATTTCATTATTTAATGTAATTACTATAGCTTTGTAAAATAATTTAAAATCAGGAAATGTGTGATTCAGTTTTCTTCTTTATTTTCATGTTTGCTTTGCCTACTTGGGGTCTTTTTTGGTTCCATACAAATTTTAGGATTGTTTTTTGTTTGTTGCTGCAAAAAAAAATTTCCGCTGGAATTTTGATAAAGATTGTGTTGACTCTGTAAATAGCTTTGGGTAGTTTGGGCATTTTAATGATGTTAACTCCTTCAGTTCATGTTCAGCCTATGTCTTTCCATTTGTCTTGTGTTCTTGAATTTCTTTCAACATACAGTTTTCATCATACAGATCTTTCACTTCTTAGATATTTCATTGTTTTAGATGTTGTGAATAGGATAGCTTTCTTTAATTCTTTTTCAGATAGTTCATTGTGAATGTATAGAAATGCAACTAATTTCTGTGTATTGATTTTATGTCTTGCAGCTTTACTGAATTCATTTATTAAATCCAACGGGTTGTTTTTTTTTTTAGAAGAGTCTTTGGGATTTTTAATTTATAAGATTGTATTATCCACAAATAAAAACAATTTCACTTCTTCCTTTCTGCTTTGGATTCCATCAATTTCTTTGTCTTGCCTGATTGCTCTAGAAAGGATTTTCATTAATGTCGAACAAGAGTAGTGAGAGTGGACATCTTGGTATTGTTCCACCACATATTAGAAAGATTTCAAATTTTCTCCATTGAGTATAATGTAAGCCTTGGGTTTATTGTACATGGTCTTTGTTATTGAGAAGTATGTTTCTTCTGTATCTGATTTGTTAAAGCATGCATCACAAAGGGATATTATATTTTTTCAAATCCCTTTTTTCATCTATTTAGATGATCACATTACTTTTATCATTTATTCTATTAATGTGCTGTATTATATTTATTGATTTGCATATGTCAAAACATCCTTGCATCCCAGGGATAAATCCCACTTGATCATGGTGCATAATCCTTCTAATTAGTTTCTAAATTTAGTTTGCTAATATTTTGTTGAGAATTTTTGCATCCCTGTTCACCAGGGATATTGGTCTATAGATTTATTTTCTTGTGAATTTTTATCTGGCTTTGATATCAGGGTAATGTTGGCCTCAGAATGAGTTTGGAATGTTTACTTCTGTACATTTTTTTTGGAATAAGTTGTGAAGGATTGATGTTATTTCTTTAAAAGTTTGGTAAAATTTGCCAATGAAACCATGTGGTCCTGGGGTTTTCTGTTTTGGAATATTTTGTATTACTAATTCAAATTCTTTACACATTATTGATCTGTTCAGACTTTCTATTTCTTCCTGGTTCTGTTTTGGTAGGTTATATGATTCTATGAAATTATCCATTTCTCCTAAATTATCTAATTTGTTGGCATATAATTGTTTATAGTAGTCTCTTATGATTCTATGTATTTTTGTAGTGTCAGCTATAATTTCTCCTCTTTCATTTTAAATTTTATATAATTGATCCTATCTTTTTGTCTTAGTTTTTCTTAGTCTTGATAAAACTGTGCCACTTTTATTTTTAACCAGCTCTTAGTTTCCTTGAGCTTTTTTTACTATTGTTTTCTGGTTTCTATTTCATTTATTTTGATCTGACTTTTAGTATGTCCTTCCTTCTGCTAACTTTGGGCTCAATTTGTTTCTATTTTTCTAGTTCATTAAGATGTAAAACGAGGTTTTTGTTTGAGTCTTTCTAATTTATTTATGTATTTATTGCTATAATCTTTGCTCTCAGAACTACTTTTGCAGGGTCCCATAAGTTTTAATACGTTGTGTTTTCATTTTAATTTTTTTTCTCAACATATTCTTTGATTTCCCGTTTGGTCCATTGGTTGTCAGGAGTATTTTCTAAATTTCCACATACTTGTATATTTTCCAGATTTCCTCACACTGTCGATTTTTAGTTTCATATTTTTTTGTGATTGGAAAGAATATTCTTGGTATGATTTCAATCTTCTTAAATTTGCTAAGAATTGTTCTGAATCCTCGCATACACTCTATTCTTGAGGACGTTTTCAATACAAATAATGCGAATTCTGCTGCTGTTGGATGGGCATGTTATATAGATGAATATTAGGTTTATGTATAGTTCAGGTCCATTGTTTCCATGTTAATTTTCTGTCTTGATGATCTATCCATTGCTGGCATTGGGATATTGAAGTTTACTACTACTACTACTACTACTACTACTACTACTACTACTACCACCACCACCACCATTTTTTAAATATATGCATTCATCTCTACAAAGTTAGCTCTCAGAACTACTTTGCAGCATTCCACAGGTTTTGATATGTCGTTTTTATTTTTATTTATTTTAAGGTAATTTTTATTTTCCTTTTGATTTCTTCTTTGACTGGTTGATTGTTCAAAAGTGTTTAGTTTTTGCATATTTGTAAATTTTCTAGCTTTCCTCTTGTTGATTTCTTGTTTCATACCATTATAGTCAGAAAAGAATATAATTTCAGTCTTCTTAAATTTGCTAAGACTTGTTTTGTGTCCTATCAGATGATCTATCCCAGAAAATGTTCCATGTGCACTTGAAAAGAATGTGTGTTCTGCTGCAGTTGGATGAAAATTTCTTATATATCTTGTAAGTCCACTGGACTAAGTTATGGTCCAATTCTAACATTTGTTGATATTGTGTCTGGATAATGTATCCATTGTTGAAAGTGGGGTATTGAAGTCCTCTACTATTATTGTATTGTTATCTATTCCCTCATTAATAACTGGTAGTATTTGCTTAAGATACTTAGATGCTTCTATGTTTGGTGCATATAGTGATTGTTTTATCTTCCTTGCTCCTTTTATTATCATATAATGATCTTATTTGTCTCTTGTTATCATTTTGGCTTAAGTCTATTTTGTCTGATATGAGTATAGTTCCCTCCCATTTTCTGTTTGTTTTCATTTGCATGTAATACCTTTTCCATCTCTTCACTTTGACTTTATGTATGTCTTTAATGTAGACAGCACATAGTGAGGTCTTATTTTTTAACCATCCAACCGCTCTGTAACTTTTGATTGGCAAATTCAATTCATTTACATTGATATTTATTATTCATATGTAAGGACTTACTAATGTCATCTTATTAATTGCTTTCTTTTTGTTGTTGTTTGTTTTCCATTGGGGTATACATAAAACATCTTACAGAAAAATAGTTCATTTTAGTCTGATAGCAACTTATCTTCAATTGCTTGTAAAGGCTCCATCCACCCTTTTAGTTCTGCCTTTTACATTATTGATATCAAAATTTCCCACTTCGTGTTGTGTATTTGTTAACAATTTATAATAACCATGATTATTTTTAGTACTCATGTCCTTTAACTTTTATACTATAGTTGAGTTTTTAACACACCATCCTAGCGTAGAGTAACAGTTTTGTAAGTCTGACTGTATATTTTTCATTTTGACCTGCGCGTTGTGTATCTTCATATGTTTTCATGTTGCTGATTAGTGTCTTTTAATTTCAGCTGGACAATTCCTTTCCCCATTTTGTTCAAAGCAAGTACAGTCATGGTAAACTCCTGCAGATTTTGATTGGGAATATCTTCATTTCTCCTTCATATCTGAAGGATAACTATGATGGATAAAGGATTCTTGTCTGACAATTTTTATCTTTCAACATTTTGAATATGTAATTCCACCTTTTCCTGGACTGTAGAATTTCAACTGTATGATCTAGTGATTGCCTAATGGAGGATACTTTATATGTTACATTTTTTTTCCCTGCCCGTCTTTAACATTATTTCCTTAAAACACACACACACATACACACACACGCGACTGGGCAAAATGGCATAGATGATGGAAGCTTTGCTCAATCCTTCTTGAGACCACATCAAAGTAGAGGTGGAAACACAGAGCAAAAGCAAGCAGATTTGCCTTGGGAGTCTAGATGAACAGAAGCACTACAACTAGGGAGAGAAATAAGAAATCCCCCTGCAATGGTTGGAGGTAGGACTGGTAGAAGACACGAGGCTGCCTGGTCTCTAGTGGCTGAGTGGGCCAGAGGCTGTGGCAGCAGGAACCAGTAGCTACATATGCCTCTTAAAGAGGCTATGTCCGCAACTGGACTTTCATGGCTATGGATTCGCATGTTCTGAGCACCAGTGTCCGATAAGCTGCTCGGGGGACACCAGAGACTTACAGGAGGATACTGAGTTATTGAAGTAAGGGCCAGAGGTGAGACTTTCTCCTGGGAAGAAGTGCTGACGGTACCCATTGCTCTTCTGTTGAGCCCTTCCTCCTCCCAGTGTGCGGACACAGGTGCCACCATAGCTGAAACATCATCAAACTGGATAACAGAGGTTTCTTCACCCAAAGGATTCCCTGAAACTCTGCCTCCCCCAACTCATGACTCCACCCAAGCCACATTCAGTTGTGTCCTCCACGAGTCCTGTGCCACTTGCTGAGCAGTCTCAAGATTTACACTGGCAGCAGCTGATTTCAGTTTCTGATGTGGCTTCTCAAGGCAACTATAAACAGCATCTGTGGATTGCTTGCTGAATCTTAACAGGTGTCCCCAAAGGGACACAGGCTGGGGCTAGACTTGACCTGCAGCTGAACTCCTCTCAGGACTGTGCCTCTGGACACCTACTACACAAATTCACACTAATAATACCGGGAGACTTAAGAGTTTTGATTAGTACATAGAAACAGGCACATAAAGGCAGCCAAAATGGGAAGACAAAGAAGCAGAAACCATATAAGAGAACAGAACAGAGATCCAGGAATAATGGAGTCAAGCATCTAACAGAAGCAGAGTTCAAAACACTGGTTATAAAGATGCTCAATGAACTTAGGCGAAGTATAGATGAATTCCGTGAGAACTTCAAGAAAGAGATAAAAAAAAAAAACATAAAAATTGAAATGGAAATTACAAAAGGGAACCAGTCAGAAATGAAGAATACATTATCTGAGATGAAGAATATATTGGAGGAAATTAACAGAGTGGATGAAGAAGAGAATCTAACCACTGATACAGAGGATGGGGAAGCCAAGTTCACCCAATCAGAACGACAAGAAAAAAGAAACCAAGAATATAATAATAATTTAAGGAGTCTTTGGGACAAAATTAAGTATAAATCATTCATTTAATAAGGATTCATGAAGGAAGAGAAGGAAAAAATGAAGTGGAAAAGCTATTTGAAAAATAATGATGGAAAACTTTCCTAAACTTATGAAGAAAATAAACATACAACCCCGAAAAGAGTAGAGAGTCCCAAGAAAGAGGAACCCAAAGAGGCCCACGCCAAGACTCATCATAATTAAAATGCCAAAGGTTAAATACAAAGAGAAAATCTTAAAAGCAGCAAGAGAAAAGCAGTTAGTTACCTACAAGGAAGCACCCATTAAACTGGCCACTGATTTCTCAAAAGCAACTATGCAGGACAGAAGGGTTTAGCACAAAATATTCAACATGATGAAAATCCAGGATCTAAAACCAACAATACTTCAGACAGAAATAAGCTAAAGGAATTCATCAACAGCAAGCTAATATTACAGGGATTGTTGGAGGGACTTCTTTAAGAAGAAAAAAACATGTTTCAAAAACATGAATAAAGAATGGTAATAACTACATATCCATTGGCAAGTACTTCAAATAGAAAAGAATTAAGTGTTCCAACCAAAAGATAGGGAAGGTGAATGGATAAGAAGACAAGACCCCTTCATATGCTGCCTAGAAGAGACTCATTTCAGATTAAAAGACACACACCAACTAAAAGGAAGAAGATGGAAAAAAATAGTGCCTTGATGGACCTAAATGGTATTTTACTGAATGAAGTCAGTTAGAGAAAGACAAAGACCACATGATTTCACGTACATGTGGAATCTAAAGAACAAAATCAACAACAAAAACAGAACCAAACTCATAGATACAGAGAATATTTTGAAGGTTACTGGATGGGAGGTGTTATTGGAGGGGTCAGTGAAAAAAGGCAAAGTGATTAAGAAGTACAAATGATAGATACAAAATAGTCATGGGAACATAATGTGTAGCATAAGGAAAATAGTCAATAGTGTTGTAAAAAATATGTAAAGGAGAAGAGACTTACCTGATTTAGTGGCATGACCATTTGTGACTTATATAGATCTCTAATCACTATGCCAGACAACTGAAACTAATATATTATTGTATGCCAACTATAATTGAAAAAAAAACCCTCATTGAATTGTACAATGTAAATATGAGCAACCAATTGTCTATCATACTTCAATAAAGCTGAAGTAAATGTGAAAAAATGCCCCACAAACTTATTCTATTATAGTTCTAGAGTTCAAAAGCCTAAACTGAATCAACAAAGCTTCAGTCCTTCTGATGGCTCTAAGAGAGAATTTGTTTCCTTGCTTTTTCTAGCTTTTAGAAGCCTCCTGCATTCCTTGGCTGAAGCTCCCTTTTTCTGTCTTCAAAGCCAGCAGTATAACATCTTCAACTCTCCATCTAGCTCTTCTCTCTCTCTTCTCTCCTCTCTTTCATTCTTCTCTCTCTCCTCCACCTCCTGCTTCCATTGTCAAATCTTCTGTGACTGATCTTTCTGCCTTGTGATTACACTGAGCCCATCTGGATAATACAGGACAATATCCCCATCTCGAGAGTGTTAACTTAATCACATCTGCAAAGTGCCTTTTGCTACCTAAGGTACCATGATCACAGGGTTTAGGGATTAGAACATGGATATCTTAGGGAGCCATCAATCTGCCAAACACAGTACTTGTGCTCATTGTCTCCTTATGTGAACCTGAGTAACATTATTTCTTTATACTTATTTTTAAATTTAGAGGAAACATTGTTTAATAACATTATATAATTTTCAGGTGTACAACATTATAATTTGATAGCTGTATACTCTATTGTATTATCACCACCAAAAGTATAGTTTCCCTCTTTTATCATATATTTTTTCCCTTTTTACTCAATTCACTCTTCTCTACCCCTTCTCCTCTGGTAACCACTGTTCTGCTTTTAATAGCTATGAGTTTCTTTGCTTTGTTAGTTTTTGTTACTTTTTTGCTTTTTATTCCACATGAGTGGAACATACATTCTTTGTCCTTTTGCAACTGACTTTTTCACTTAGCACAATACTCTCAAGATCCATCCATATTGTTGCAAAAGGCTTAATTTTCTAGACCAGTGTTTCCTAATCATTGTTGATGGTGATAAGAGTCAATTGTAACGTCTGGTAGAGCTTTTCTTGGTCTCCCTACTCACCTGCCAAGATATTTTGATTCATCAAATCTTAGGCTCAGGAATTTATATTTTAGCAAACACTCCAGGTAAATTTATTATCAGGAAAGTTAAGGAAATAATGACTCTAGCCTCACACAGTTGCCACTTGTAAGTCAGTGATTCTCGGTGTGGGGTCCCAGGAAGAGAAGCATCAGTCTCCTGTGAGAACTTGTTAAAAATATAAATCTTTTGACCTCTCTTTAGACCTACTGAATCATAATCTCTGTTGATGAGCCCTAGCAATCTATATTTTAACAAGTTCTCCAGGTGATTCTAATATGTGCTAAACTTTGAGAACTACCGTATTAAAGAAAGTCCAATTCTAGCCAACAATAAACACTGATTGTTTAATCCCAGAACAACTTCCAGGGACAAGAAATGCAATAAGATGAAGCACCCTGGTAAAGTTCTTTATCTCTCAGAAAGTGTATTCTCTTAAGATGTCTCCAGGGAGACCCTCTTAAAGAACAAAAAGAGGCTGACTGACCAGAGGGTTCATTTTACTGCTAGGGCAGAGTCCTTGTCTAACAATTTACAGTATATTCTTTGAACCAGAAACTACTATATATATATTTTTTACTTTCTTCTTTTTTAAAATGGTAGTTTTTTTTTTCCTGGTTATTTCTCCACAATTGTATATTGGGTATGTTGTGGCGAAGGGTAGTTTATAATTTAACTGCAGGTGACGAGACTACTAGGGTGATGGATCTGAAGATGGCTGCATGTCTACTAGAGATCTTAATGCTAAATGCAGTAACTGGCTAAGAATTTAGATTTTTCTCCTTTGGAGAAATCAACTCAATACATGTATGTGTGGACCTCTTTGTAAGTGGTTATGTGGGAAGAAAGGTGTCCATGGATGCTTACTACCCAAAGGAAGAAACTATACTAGATATTTATGATTGGTTTATGACATTTACTCTTTATGCCCTTGACTTTACTAGGAATCCATTTCGTTCCACAGAGTAATATCCTAGGATTCAATGCCAATCAGTGCATTTCATCCTGGACACTTCAGTGATTGGTTCAGGTATGTGACCTAAGCCAGTTTAGAATGCATCACAGGACATAGGTTATTTATCTTTTTAAACTGGAACTGCAATAGCCTGGAACTGCTGGTCCAATTTTGCTACCATGAGGAAAGGCAAATTGAGAGGAGGGAAAATCCTAAAGAATCACACACTGAGCCTGAGCCTCAATCAAACTGTGCCTGAAACACATCTAACCTCTGGATTATTTTAGTTACATGTATCTGTGATGCTTGATCACTGTTTAAACTGGTTTAAAATGGGTTCCTTGTTACATGCAGAAAAGCAGTCTGCTGGAAAAGTCAAATAAAAACTGTCATAAATTTGTGTATGACAGATATGAGTGGAAGCTGGAATAAAAAGGGAATATCGTTCCTCTCATTTTTAGTTACTGATTATATTACCTTAACTTTTCCCACAACTTCAATTTATAGTTGTTTCTCCTTTTAACTTACCTCAATAAAAATAAACTGGCCTCTCTCAAGGAGTTTCTTCCACGAAACCAATCATTATACATTCTATTAGTCAGAAATTTTTGCCTGACAGAAATGATGGCTTTGCAAGGATATGTGAGTTTCCATTGAACTAGGTTTGGGTTTGAAAGTTTGAATTAGTCACACTTCCTTCATTTCCAGATTCTAAACCAACTAAAAATATACACAGGAATCAAAGAGATATTAAATATTAGCTTTAATGTATTAAGTGAAAAAAATAAAATTCAGAACAGCATGGATAGTGTGCCACCATTTGTATGAAAAAAAAAAAAACTGATACACACATATATAATATGCTTATAAATACATGGGTTATCTCTGGAAAGATACATAGTAACTGGTAACTGTGGTTACCTTTGGAAAGTGGAACCGAGAGACTGAGGTCATGGTTGGAAAAAGAAAAGGAGACCGAACTTTTATTGTATACTTTTTTGTACTGTTTGATTTTTACCAGAGGCATGTTTCCCACCCCCCCCCAAAAAAAACGACTTATATATTAAAATTTTTAAAAGAATAAAAATAGAAAC
>NW_006434840.1:599193-609522 GCF_000325575.1 Pteropus alecto
CTTGTTCTCCCTACTCACCTGCCAAGATATTTTGATTCATCAAATCTTAGGCTCAGGAATTTATATTTTAGCAAACACTCCAGGTAAATTTATTATCAGGAAAGTTAAGGAAATAATGACTCTAGCCTCACACAGTTGCCACTTGTAAGTCAGTGATTCTCGGTGTGGGGTCCCAGGAAGAGAAGCATCAGTCTCCTGTGAGAACTTGTTAAAAATATAAATCTTTTGACCTCTCTTTAGACCTACTGAATCATAATCTCTGTTGATGAGCCCTAGCAATCTATATTTTAACAAGTTCTCCAGGTGATTCTAATATGTGCTAAACTTTGAGAACTACCGTATTAAAGAAAGTCCAATTCTAGCCAACAATAAACACTGATTGTTTAATCCCAGAACAACTTCCAGGGACAAGAAATGCAATAAGATGAAGCACCCTGGTAAAGTTCTTTATCTCTCAGAAAGTGTATTCTCTTAAGATGTCTCCAGGGAGACCCTCTTAAAGAACAAAAAGAGGCTGACTGACCAGAGGGTTCATTTTACTGCTAGGGCAGAGTCCTTGTCTAACAATTTACAGTATATTCTTTGAACCAGAAACTACTATATATATATTTTTTACTTTCTTCTTTTTTAAAATGGTAGTTTTTTTTTTCCTGGTTATTTCTCCACAATTGTATATTGGGTATGTTGTGGCGAAGGGTAGTTTATAATTTAACTGCAGGTGACGAGACTACTAGGGTGATGGATCTGAAGATGGCTGCATGTCTACTAGAGATCTTAATGCTAAATGCAGTAACTGGCTAAGAATTTAGATTTTTCTCCTTTGGAGAAATCAACTCAATACATGTATGTGTGGACCTCTTTGTAAGTGGTTATGTGGGAAGAAAGGTGTCCATGGATGCTTACTACCCAAAGGAAGAAACTATACTAGATATTTATGATTGGTTTATGACATTTACTCTTTATGCCCTTGACTTTACTAGGAATCCATTTCGTTCCACAGAGTAATATCCTAGGATTCAATGCCAATCAGTGCATTTCATCCTGGACACTTCAGTGATTGGTTCAGGTATGTGACCTAAGCCAGTTTAGAATGCATCACAGGACATAGGTTATTTATCTTTTTAAACTGGAACTGCAATAGCCTGGAACTGCTGGTCCAATTTTGCTACCATGAGGAAAGGCAAATTGAGAGGAGGGAAAATCCTAAAGAATCACACACTGAGCCTGAGCCTCAATCAAACTGTGCCTGAAACACATCTAACCTCTGGATTATTTTAGTTACATGTATCTGTGATGCTTGATCACTGTTTAAACTGGTTTAAAATGGGTTCCTTGTTACATGCAGAAAAGCAGTCTGCTGGAAAAGTCAAATAAAAACTGTCATAAATTTGTGTATGACAGATATGAGTGGAAGCTGGAATAAAAAGGGAATATCGTTCCTCTCATTTTTAGTTACTGATTATATTACCTTAACTTTTCCCACAACTTCAATTTATAGTTGTTTCTCCTTTTAACTTACCTCAATAAAAATAAACTGGCCTCTCTCAAGGAGTTTCTTCCACGAAACCAATCATTATACATTCTATTAGTCAGAAATTTTTGCCTGACAGAAATGATGGCTTTGCAAGGATATGTGAGTTTCCATTGAACTAGGTTTGGGTTTGAAAGTTTGAATTAGTCACACTTCCTTCATTTCCAGATTCTAAACCAACTAAAAATATACACAGGAATCAAAGAGATATTAAATATTAGCTTTAATGTATTAAGTGAAAAAAATAAAATTCAGAACAGCATGGATAGTGTGCCACCATTTGTATGAAAAAAAAAAAAACTGATACACACATATATAATATGCTTATAAATACATGGGTTATCTCTGGAAAGATACATAGTAACTGGTAACTGTGGTTACCTTTGGAAAGTGGAACCGAGAGACTGAGGTCATGGTTGGAAAAAGAAAAGGAGACCGAACTTTTATTGTATACTTTTTTGTACTGTTTGATTTTTACCAGAGGCATGTTTCCCACCCCCCCCCAAAAAAAACGACTTATATATTAAAATTTTTAAAAGAATAAAAATAGATACCAGATTTGTTGCTGATAAATCTGGACTGGATAACATGGTTTGGAAGTGAGCCTGAAATGAACTTCTTCCCCAAGTCTAAGGTGGATGTTTACCCAGCCACGTAGTGAAGGACTGTGGTCTTTCCCATACCTTGCTGTGAAGAATGAGCTGAAGAGACAAGAGGGGCCTAGGTTGCTTATCCATAATAACCCTTTAATCAATTTTACCAAGTTATTCTTCTTATCATATGGAAAACTGAATGAGTGGCAAGTAGAGACAAGCATAAGTTTTCTTCCAAATATTTTTGAGATATGAAATTCTTTATTTATTTTTCCGTGAGTCAGGAACTTGGAGAGAGGCAGAAGATAGATTCCATCATACCCTTGGCCATTTTTGTTCTCTTAAGCTACAGTGGCCAATACCCAAATCCATGGTGAACAAACAGGGCTTGACTGTCCCTTTCATGGGAGACCAGCAGTATCTTAGGAATGCCCTGCTTCAAACTGTGGAAGACTGGTGAGAAGTTCTGTTTTTGATCCTAGAAGGCTCTGAAATAAGTCAGAATAGAACAGTTATTCAATTAATTCCAATGCTACCTTATGCCCCAGGCTTAGAATTCACTCACTATTTTATCCCCAGTTTACAATTATGTCAAGACACATTCTATAACACAGCTTACAAAGATTACACAATAATACCCAAAGATAGTACATTAAAATACTCCAAAAATTACAACATCAACAACATAATGAAAATGCCTCAACTTTAACTGTATGAAACCCACACCAACTATTAAACTCCAAGGGAGAAATGGATGCTCCAAATTAAATTTCTATTTTAAAGTCCAAAGGAATTAAAGTCCAAAATTTTGCCTTTCCCATTTTCTTGTTTTTCTCATTTTAGCCATACAGATCTCACAAAGATGTTTAGACAGATGTGGGGTTCCTTCAGCAGCTGCAGCCTGGACTGTCTTTTTCTTGATTGGGTGTAAAGTCCTTAGGATCAGGAGCTGAATAAATCTAACCCCACAACTCCATGTTACACATTTTTAAGATTCCACAGTATCAACAGCACAAAAGATTATTACAGTATCATCCTCATATCCAAAAATTTAGAAAGGACACTAATTCCCAGCCACTAGAACAGATATCCCAAACAAATTTAAGTCCCCAGGACTTAGTACATAGGGTAGTACAGACCTACATTGCCGTCATCAGTCAAATATCCAAGCAAAGACTTGGTGGTATCAAAAGGAAAAAAAAAAGTAGACAGAGAAAAGATGGGAGAAAAGAATATTTTCTTGGTTTCATCCTGAGCAGGATGCCAGTCTGTCTATGCAAGCAGTCTGCAATCCATGACCTGTGAACTTAAACTAATTTGGAATAACTTTTCCAAGTGTTTGATTGTATTGTCATGAGTCCCAGTTCTAAATCTGTAGAAGTCCAAGGCCTGTTACTGCTAATGGAGCTTCTACAGAAACCCAATGAGAAAGCATTGGTTTTCGCCAGGCGCTTCTCTCCAAAACCTTACTTATCTTTCAACTGTTCTTTCCTAGGCTTTGGTTAACCTTCACCAATACTTTCAATGATGGAAGGTACAATACCTGTTCTATTACTTATTTTTCTGCTGCAGTAGGGCTCACCCTTATTTGCACATGAGTATCTTAGGACCAGCCAACAAACAAGATGAAGTTGAAAAACAGAACACTAACAAGTATCTATTAGATTTCTATCTACTAATGACAACATTAAGCACTTAAAACATCATCAAACCAATTGATCATCAATACTGATTCTAATTTATGTGTTTCATAGTTCTGCTAGGACACCATAATAGATAAACCCACCAATCTCTACAAGGAAGCAAAGCCTATTTCCAGCCTTTCTTAGTTCTAGAAAGTGCCTTGCCCACATCATACACTGGGACTCAGAAGTCCCCTAAGAATCAAATCCAAAACCTAATCTAAAGTTTCTTAAAATACAGAAAATAAATCTGTATCTCATCCTGATGTGCGCTCTTTCCTTTTGAGGTCCTGGACAGACCTGACAACCCTTGCTAAACCCAGGTTTTATCCTGTGACAGAACTCTAGCTAGAGCCTGGCTTAATGCTCCACTGGGCTGGCAAAGCCCACTTGTGTTAAAGTTTGCTTGCACAACCTGCATCTGTTAAAACCCCCTCCATATCTACAGGTACTAGTCAGAGATAGTGCAGACAATAGAAACCCTAATGCCATTGATGACCAATCTTGATTTCTCCTTGGAGTTTGGTTCACAAATGCTTGCCCTCTTATCAATTCCAGAAGTTTTCTCAGCCTTTGCTTATGTAGAAAAATGAAAAGTAATTACCCCTTGATTTTGGAACAAGTTGAGCAATAGATGCAAAAATCAGAAAGGGAGAAAAAAATGTTAGTCTTACTTTCAGTACAGTTAGAATTGAAAATACAACTTGGGCAGTAGACCAAAATGGACTTCCACTATTCCCAAATTAGACTTTTGAAGCTACCTGGGGGGAAGATTTGAAGTTGCAAAGACACTTACCCAGCCAGTCACAGTGAATATCTCAGGAAGCTTCACAGTTCCATGAGTGCAGGGAATACAAATGCCCACAAGAATGAGACAACAGGTGTTCAGCTACATTTAACCTATCAGTATCATCCAAGATAAAGGTATGGACCAATGGATATCAGACTTTACTCTTCTCACTAATAGGATAAATCAAGTATTCTCCTATGGCTAGAAAGCAGTAAAACAGTTGGAGAGGAGGGCAAAGGTTTCTTCCACTAAGGTCTGACTGGGTAAAAGTTCCATTTTTTTTTTGGCTGGGCAAAAGCATGCAGAAAGGGAAAAGATGATTCATACAAATTGGAAAGTAATCAAAACTTTATGTGTGAACAGACTTTACAAGTAGTCTCACATTTTTGGCAAATTTCAAGATGACCTTTAAGATGTTTTTACCAAATCGTAGATGTAGATGTGGAAATCATCATCAAATTTGATGAAGTACACAGAAGGCTTTGCTTCTACCTGATGAATGACCATGCCAGTTCTCTTGGAACCATTATCTTTGGCATATTCCACCTGTTTTCTTATTAGGATGTCTACAATTTCTCCTGGCTCCCTCTCTGCAGGAGGAGAATCATTGGAATCAGGAAGGATGTGTAGGTCACCATCTTTATAATCATCTAAGAGCTGGTACATATATAATACAGGATCTTTCTCATAGGTAATGTAAAACCATGTTTTCATGACGGGTGCCTGAGCTAAGATCATCCCTCTCCATTCATTTTTGGAACCTTCCTCTGTCTCAAAAATATGTTCCACTGCTTTGCCAATCATAATTTCAGTTAAGTGTGTATTACTGAGTCTAAATGATGCAACTTTATTAGGAAGTACTTCAAGTGATGACACTTTTTCATTTCTGTGCAATTCCAATCCATAAACACAGTCAAATCCATTATATTTGATAAGATACAGAGAGAAATTTACAGGTACCTGATCCAAAACGGTTCCCTTCCACTGAGTTAGAGGTTCATCTCCTTCTTTCCATCCGTGCCGAGTTCTGCAGTCTACGATATTATTCCGAGGCTGGAAGGTGGGTCTGCTCCTATGCTTCTTGTGTACAGCCTTTCTTTTCATCACAGTAACATCACAGACACTTGTGCCTGTTCGGGACTGCTGCCCTGCAGCCGCCTTACCGAACGGGGTCTTCACATCTGGGAGCAGCACAGTAGCAAGGCAGGTCAAGAAAGGAAAATAAGAAAAAATAAATTCAATGTATGAAACGGTGAGCTTTGTCTCCAAATTAGTGCACTCTGTGCACCCACTCCTAAGTTTTACCCGAAAGCTACACGGGAAAGCTGGCAATCAAGGCATCCTGGCACGTGCCTGCAGTAACCTTCCCACCCTAGATCGTTCCAGATACGCTAGAGCGATGAAGTTTCAGTTAGGGTCAAAGTAATAGGGGGCATCCCCTATTCCTCCTGCCCGGCGTCCAGTACTGTCCATGTCAGGTGGCACAGACCCCCCCGCCCAAGGCCAGGGATCACAGACTTCATGTGCCTAAATAAGACACCTAGCTCCTGCCTTCTCTGTGAGCCTGGGGGCAGAGAGGGGTCAGAAGTCGCTGAACTGGGAGCTTGCAAGATCTGAGAGGGGAGATTCCGTAGGCGAGGAGTGTGCCTAGGAGGGTGGCTGGGTAAGCGAAGAGGATTGGCGGCTGTGTCTCCAGCACTGGGCTAGCAGACCCTCTGAGGCGGAGGCACCTCTACTACATCCGGTTCCTAACAGCCCCGACTGCAGCAGCAGTCTCCTCCTTCTTTATGTAGCGTAGCTTCGTGCCAGCGGAGAGGACTCCTCTTCTTGCCAAACACCGTGCGTCCTTCTCCCCCTACTCTCACACCGTCCTCTGCCCTGGGCTTGGGAAGTGCTTCTTGGCTTCCAGCCCCGCGCCTTCCCAAAATCTGGAGCAGCCTGACCCACAACCCTCCTCCCCAATCATCTAGTGTCACCTTTTCCCGTTCAGGGCCCACAGGCTCCACACCACCACCCCACCCCCACCTCAGTGCCCCTGCCCCATCTGCTTTCCATCTTCCAGGAATTCGCCCTTTCCTTTCTTGGCGCCCTTCTGGAGTTATTAATCAAGTACTGCTTTTCCTGTCATTTAAGAGGATTTGAAGTAGAATGAGAGAAATACGCTAGTGCTTAGTCTGGCATTTTGACCCAGTCTCTAGGTAATTTTTACTGATTAGTCATTTCTGGCCTTTACATATTGAGAATAATTTTACCTTCATTTTCTATTTTTCTCTTTCCTTTTCACCGATTGCAAAAGAATTGCGTGCACAATGTGGGCGTGGTGTAAAATTCAGAAAATTCACACGAAGAAAATAATCAAGTGTAAGCTCATCTCCCATTGCCCACTGCTCACAGCAAAATATTAACACTTTCCATTGCCTTTCCGATTAGCTCTTACAAAGCTGGGATAATTTTGAATAGGTATTGTCATGGTAAGCCCTTTTCCATATAGAATAAACATTTGCTCACTTTATTAGATATTGTCTGAAACATGTTTTGTAGTAGCTTTAGTAAAATCAGTGTAAGGATATTTTCATAATTTAACCATTCCCTCCAATCTTCAGATGTTTAGGTTTTAAAACAAAAGCTTATAAGTGATGTTTGTACTTGAATTCTTAATCTGTTCTCTTGAACAGACCTAGACACAAACCTATAATCCAAACAATTACCATAATTCTAATAAGAATTTAATATTTCAACACTGTGAGATTATAAATCTATGGAGAAAGACTTGTGTTATAAGTGATTCAGCCATTTTTTATTATAGCCATCTTAGTGAGTGTGAAGTAGCTTTGGAAAAATGTCTATTCAAATTCCTTGTTCATTTTTAAATTGGTTTGTCTTTTGTTGCTGTTGTGTTGTGTTATTTATAAATTCTGGATATAAGATCCTTATCAGATACATTATTTGAAAATATTTTCTCCCTTTCCGAGGCTTGTCTTTCAAATTTCTTGACTGTTTTGTGTGTGTGTGTGTGTGTGTGTGTGTGTGTGTGTACAAAGGTTTTATAGTTTGTTAAAATCTAATTATGTATTTTTTGTTTATTGTTTGCATTTTTTATGTAATTTAATGTTTTCAGCTCTTATATTTATGTCTTTGATCCATTTTGAGTTAATTGTTATGTTCGATGTGATGAAGGAGGCCAAATTCATTATTTTGCCTATGGATATCCACTTGTCCCAGAACCCTTTGTCAAAGAGACAATTCAGCCCATTTAATTAATTGTCTTGGTACCTTTGTGGAAAGTAACTAACCATAGATATATAGGTTTATTTCTGGGCTCTCAATTCTATCCCGCCATTTTATATATAAATATATCTCCTCCCAGTGCCACACTTTTTTGATTATTGTAGCTGTGTAGTAAGTTTTGAAATTGGGAAGTGAGAGTTCTTCAAATATGGTAGTTTTCAAGATTATTTTGGCTGACCATGGTCCCTTTCAATTCCATATGAATTTTAGGACTGACTTTCCCTTTTCTGAAAAAAGGAGCCATTAGGATTTTCATAGGGGTTCTGCTGAATCTGTAAATCAATTAAGGGAGTATTGTCATTTCAACAATATTGAATCTTCCAGGTGTTCCATGAATATTAGGTATCTTTCAATTTATGTAGGTTTTTAAAAAATTCTTTCAGCAATGTTTTATAGTTTTGGATAAATATATTTCTAAGTTATTTTATTCATTTTAATCTAATTGTAAATGAATTGTTTTCTCAATTTCCTTTTTGAATCATGCAGTGTTGGTGTATAGAAATACAATCATTTTTTTGTGCATAGATATTGCATCCTGAAATTTGGCTGAATTCTTTTAATAGTTTTTCATGGATCCTTCAGGATTATCTAATATATAAGACGATATCATCTGTGAATAGAGATAGTTTTGCATCATCCTTTTATAATATAGATGTCTTTTATTTATTTTTCTTGCTTAATTTTCTAATCCAGATGTCTCTTATTTAATCTAGATGTCTTCTATTTATTTTCCTTGCTTAATTTTCTGGGCTAGAACTACCAGTATGATGCTTAATAGAAATGATGAAAAGAAATATCATCGTTGTCTTCTTAATCTTCGGGGAAGATCATTGTTTCACTATTGAATATGAGGTTAACTGCATTTTTCATACATGTCTTTTATCATGTTGAGGAAGTTCCCTTATTCTTAGTTTGTTGACTGCTTTTTATTATAAAAGGATGTTGGATTTTGTCAAATGCTTTTTCTTTATAGACTTAGATTGTCATGTGTTTTTTTAAACAACTTTATTGAGATACACTTGACATATTTAAGGTGTACAACTTGATATATATCCCTCTCTATATATCTTTATATGTAGAGAGAGTTATATATATTTAAGGTGTACAACTTGATATATATCCCTCTCTATATATCTTTATATGTATAGAGAGATATATATATATAGTGAAAGGATCACCACAATCAAGTTAAATAACTCATTTATCACATCTACATAGTAATCCGTGTGTTTGAATGGATGAGTGTGTATGGATGTGTGTGTGGGTGTGTGTGTGTGTGTGGTGCAAATGTTTTTTTTTTTCATACTGTTGGATGTATTATGTTCATTGATTTTATTTTAGAATTTTTAATTTATTAAAATAGACATAACATAAAAATTACCATTTTAACTATTTATATGTGTACAACTCAGTGGCATTAAGTACATACACATTGTTGTACAATCATCACCACTATCCATTACCAGAACTTTTTTATTATTCCAAAGTGAAAATAGGTACCCATGAAAAAATAATTCCCTGTTGCTCTCTCCCTCAGCACCTAGTGAACTCTTTTGTTCTTTCTGATTCCACATGAGTGGGATCATAAAATATTTGTCCTTTCTTGTCTTTTAACTTAGCATAATAAAGTTTATGTATCAGAATTTAAGTTTTTTTAAGTTTGAATAATATTTTGTTTTGCATGTCAGTTCATCTATTGATGAACATTTGGATTGTTTCTAACTTTTGGCTGTTTTGAATAATAATGCTATGAACATTGGTGTACAAGTATCTGTTCAAATTCCTGCTTTCATTTATTTTGGGTATTTACTAAAAAGTAGAATTGCTGGATTATATGATAATTAATGTTTAACTTTTTAAGGAACTACAAAACTTTTTGTCACAGTGGCTGCACCATTTTACACTCCCGCTGACAATGCAAAAAGATTCCAATTTCTCCACATCCTAGTCCATAGTTGTTATTTCTTGATATTTTTTGTTGTTGTTACAGCCATTCTATTGGGTGTGAAATGGTATCTCGTGCTTTTCATTTGCATTTCCCCAATGAATAATGATTCTGAGCATCTTTTCATATTCTTACCGGCCATTTGTATATATTCTTTGGAGATTTGTCTATTCAAGTCACTTGCCCATATTTTTAAAGTTGGGTTTTTATTGTTGAGTTGTCAGAATTCTTTATACATTCCGATATTAATTTCTCATCAGATATACGATTTGAAAGATATTTTCTCATTCCATAGGTTTTTATTTCAACTTTTTGATAGTGTTCTTTGGTGAACAAAAGTTTTTAATTTTTTTATTAAAATATAGTTAATGTAAAATATTATATTAGTTTCAGGTGTGCAATATAGTTGTTCAACCTTTATGTACCTAACAAAGTGATCACCACAATTAAGTCTAGTAACCATCTGAGACTGTATGATGTTATCACAATATTATTATTAT
>NW_006434840.1:609566-610045 GCF_000325575.1 Pteropus alecto
ATTTGTAAAACAACATTTTATTATTGGAGATTCTGTGAGTCAGGAATTTGAAAAGACCAATTGTCTCTGCTTCACCATTTCTGGGTCCTCAGCTGGGAAGACCACAATGCTGGGATGACTGAAGCATCTGGGGGCTGGCATCTGGAGGCTCCATCACTCTATGTCTGGAGTATGACTTGAAGGCTAGGCTCAGCTGGAATTATCAATTCAACCACCTGCACATGGCCTTTCCATGTGGTTTAGGTTTCTCTCAATATGGCAGCTGAGTTACCAGAGGGAGTGTCTCAAAACTGACTTCCAAGAGAACTAGGTGAGTGCTCTATGGCCTTTAATGATCTACCCTCAGAAGTCATAAAACATCACTTTTACTGTATTCTCTTGATTACCTCTTAATGGTTATAATGATATGATTGACTATATTCCTTAAGTTATACATAACCTCGCCATGAAATATTAATTTTATAACTGGAAATTTGCAC
>NW_006434840.1:610077-624577 GCF_000325575.1 Pteropus alecto
CCAACCTCCTTCTCCTCTGGCAACCACTGTCTACAAGTTTGTTTCTGTTTTGTTTGTTCATTAGTTTTTTTGTTTTTTTAATTCCACATATAAGTGAAACAATATGGAGTTTATCCTCTGTTTCACTTATTTTACTCAGAATACTACCTTGAGATCCAACCATGTTGTTGCAAATGGCAAGATTTCGTCTTTTAAATTAAATTTATTGTGATGACATTGTTTAATAACATTATTTAAGTTTCAAGGGTACAATTCTATAATACATCATTTGTATATTGCATTGTGTTCTCACCACCAAAAGTCTAATCTAGAGTCACCATAAATTAAACGCTCATTACCCTCTTCATCCTTCCCCTCCTTCTCCTCTGGTAACTACCATTCTGTTGTCTGTTTCTCTGAGTCCGTTTTGGTTTTTTCAGATGCTGCTTTCTGTTTTATATCCCACATATAAGTGAAATTATATATTCCTTGTCCTTTCTCTATCTGACTTATTTTACTGAGCATGATACTCTCAAGATCCAAGATGTTGCAAATGGCAGCATTTCATCTTTTCTTATGGCTGAATAGTATTCCATGTATATGTATAGCATATCTTCATTATTCCAAAACCTATCAAAGGACAGTTAGGTTATTGCCATGTCTTGGCTGTCATGAATAATGCTGCCATGATCATTAGGATACATATGTCTTTACAAATAAATGTTTTCAAGTTATTTTGGGGCAGATACTCAAAAGAAGCATTGCCGGGTCATATAGTAACTCTATTCTTAAGTTTTTGAGGAACCTCTGTACTGTTTTCCATTGTGGCCACACCAATTTATATTCCCACCAACAGCGTATCAGGATTTCTTTTCTTCCACATCTTCTCCAACAGTTATTATTTCTGCCTTTTTGATAATAGCCATTCTAACAGGTGCGAGGTGATATTTCATTGTGATTTTAATTTGCATTTCCCTATTAGTTAGTGAAATTGAGCATCTTTTCATATATCTGTCAGCCACGTGTATGTCTTTTTGGGATAAATGTTGGTTCATGTCTTCAGCTCATTTTTTAATTGGATTGTTTTTTATTGTTGTTGTTAAGTTATATGAGTTCTTTATATATTTTAGATATTAACCAATTATCAGAAGTGTTGTTTGCAAGTATCTTCTCCCATTTGATTGGTTGCCATTTTTTTTCTTTTTCTTTTTCTTTTTTTCTTTTTTGCTGTGCTGAAGCTTTTTAGCTTGATGCAGTCCCATTCATGTCTTTTACACTCTTGCCTTTAGGGTCAAGTTCATAAAATCCTCACTGAGATCAATAAGTTTAGCACCTACCTACCTTTTCTTCTATATATTTTATTGTTTCAGGTCTTATATTGTGGTTTTTAATCTATTTTGAGTTAATTTTTGTGTGTGGTGTATGGTACCAAATAGCAGTGTAATTTTATTCTTTTGCATGTGGCTTTCCAATTGTCCTAGCATCATTTATTGAATAGGCTTTCTTTTCTCCATTGTATACTTTTAGCTCCTTTGTCGAAACTTATTTGCTCATATATATGTGAGTTTATTTCTGGACTCTCAGTTGTGTTCCATTGGTCTGTGTGTCTGTTCTTTGGCCAATATCATATTGTTTTGATTATTGTAGCTTTGTAGTATGTGATGTCAGAAAGCATAATACCTCCAACTTTTTTTTTCAGGGTTGCTTTGGTTCTTTGGGGTCTTTTGTGGTTTCCTATAAATTGAATGCCTTTTTGTTATAGTTTTTGAAAAATTCAATTGAGACTTTGATGGGGATTACATTAATTTTATACAGTTTTAAGTAATTTGGCCATTTCAACAGTGTTGATTCTTCCAATCCATGAACATGGAATATCTTTCTATTTTTGTGTCTTCTTCAATTTCTTCCAATAATGTTTTGTAGTTTTTGGTGTATAAGTCCTTCATGTGTTTCATTGTTTATTTCTATTTTATTCTTTTTTTTTGCAATTGCAAAGAAATTTTATTTTTTATTTTTTAAATTATTGTTAGTATATAGGAATGCAATGGATTTTTTCACATTGATTTTGTATTCTATAAATTTAACGTATTTGTTTGTTGTTTCTATAATTTTTTTGTGAAGTCTTTAGAGTTTTCTATATAGAAAATTATGTCATCTGCAAAAAGTGATAATTTTACTTATTTATTTTCAATTTGGATGCCTTTTCTTTTATTCTCTTGGCTGATTGTTCTGGCTAGGATTTTCAGTATTATGTTGAATAATAGTGGTGAGAGTGAGCATCCTTGTCTTCTTCCTGATCTTTGAGGAAAATCTTTCAGTTTTTCACTATTAAGTATGCTATTAACTAAGGGTTTGTCATATATAGCTTTTATTATGTTGAGATACTTCTATATTCATTTTGTTGAGTGTTTTAATTATAAATAGATGTTGTAACTTGTTAATTTTTTTTCTGAATCTATTGTATGATCATATGATTTTTGTCCTTTATTTTGTTAATATGGTGTATCACATTGATTGATTTGTGTATGTTGAACCTTACATCTTTGGAAGGACCCCCACTTGATCATGATTTAATATCTTTTAAATATGTTGTTGTGTTAGATTTGCTAGTATTTTGTTTAGGAATTTTGTGTCTATATTCATCAGAGATATTCATCTGTAATTTAATTTTTTTTGCATGTTGTCTTTGCTAGGTTTTAGTATCAGAGTAATGCTGGGCTGGTAAAATGAATTAGGAAGTATTGCCTCTTCATTTTTTCAAAGAGTTTGAGAAGGACAAGTATTAAATCTTTAAATGTTTGGCAGAATTCATAGTGAAGCCATCCGATCCTGACTTTTACTTTTGGAGGGGATTTTGATGACCTTTTTAATTTCCTTATTGTTTATTGGCTCATTTACATTTTCCATTTCTTCATGATTCAGTCTTGGAAGGTTATATATTTCTAAGAACTTGTCCATTTCTTCTAGGTTATTAAATTTGGTGGTGACTAGCCTTTCATAGTATTTTTGTATAGTCCTTTGAATTTCTGTGATGTCTGTTATAACTTCCCCTCTTTCATTTCTGATTTTGATTATTTGAGTCTTTTCTCTTTTTTTCCATAGTGAATCTAGCCAGAAGCTTGTTAATTTTATTACATTTTCCCCCCTAAACCAGCTCTTTTGTTTCATTAATTTTTTCTATTATCATTTTGATCCTTATTTCATTTAATTATACTCTAATATTTATTATTCGCTTCCTTCTACTGAATTTGGGTTTGATCTTTCCTTCTTTTTTCTAGTGTTTTAAGGTGAAATGTTTCTGCCCCATCCAGGTTGCTCAGTGAGGATTTCAACCTGAGCCTTTACTACTACCACATCCACTGGTATCACAACAAGTACTGAATTGCATCTGCGGTTTCTGTCCCTGTCCTTCCTCCCATTTCGTCTCACCTGTTTGCTCCAGTATGCCCACCTTCAAAAGTTTCAAGGCATAGATATCTCAGATGTGGGTTTTGGAGGTAATTGTTTGCTAAATTATAGCTGCCCAACTTGTTGTAACTACAAGAGAAGAGACCTAGAGGTCATCACATGCAGCTATGCTGTTATCATCCTTTTTTATTGTTGAGTAATATTTCATTGTGTGTATGTGTGTGTATCTTTAACCATTCATTTATTGATAGGATTGCTTCCATATCTTGACTAGTATAAAATAATGATGCAATGAACATATGGGTATATATATTTTCAAATTAGTATTTGAATATTTTTGCATAGATATGCAAAAGAGGAATTGCTGGGTCATATGGTAGTTCTATCTTAATTTTTTATGAAACTGCCATACTGTTTTTCATAGTGGCTGTACCAATTTGCGATCCCGCCAACAATGTATGGATGTTCCTGTTTCTCAGTCTTAACAATATTTTTTGAAGTATGTCTTTCCAGGTAAGGACATGAAAAGTAAAAAAAAAATAAATGGAGTTTGCTTCTGCACAGCAAAAGAAACCATCAAGAAAAAATGAAAACAGAAAGGTAACCTACTAAATGAAAAAAAGATATTTGTAAATGACACACCAATAATGGTTAATATTTAAAATACACAAAGAGCTTATAAAACTCAACATCAAAAAGTAACCAATCTGATTTAAAAAAATGTTCAGAGGATCTGAATAAACATTTTTCCAAAAAAGAGATATAGATGGACAACAGACACATGAAAAGATGGTCAACATTGTTAATCATCGGGGTAATGCAAATTAAAACCACAATGAGATATCACTTCACATCAAACAGATTCTTCATTATCAAAAGGACATCGAGGGTTCTGGTCAAAGTGGTGGAATAAGTAAACGCTGTGTTTGCCTCCTCTCATGACCACACCAAAATTACAGTTAAACTACGGAACAATTATCGCTGAGAAAAACCTCAAGTCTATCTGAACAGAAGTCCTATAACTAAGACTATACAGAAAAAGCTACATTGAGACTGGTAGGAGGGGCAGAGACACAGAGCAGGCTGATCTCCTGCATGCGTGTGGCAGTTAAACATTAGGAGGTACCCGAAAACAAAAAACAAACAAACAAAAACAAATTAGGAGGGATATTATGGCTCTAGGGGTGCCCCTTGAGGAGTGAGAGTTCCCAGCTCCACACTAGGCTTTCCAGCCTGGAAATCCAGTGTTGAGGAGAGTACACACAACTTTTGCTGTGAAAACCAGCATAGATTATGTGTGATTGCAATGGATGGCTGCTGGAATCTCAGGTGTTCCTCTTAGAGGGCCTGCGCAGGGACTTACTCACTGATGGACTCATTTGCTCTGAGATCTAGCTCTGGAGCAGCTGTGTGAATGGTGCCAGGGACACATAGAGAGGAAATAAATTGTCTAGCTTCAGGGAAAGGGCTGGAGGGACAGCTTTCTCCCTAAAAAAAGTGCTGGCAGAATCCATTGTTCCTTTGTTGAGCCATCCTCCTATGGAGCATGCAAATGCATGTGGCCACCCTACCCTTGTGATTCTCTCAGACTTCACCCACCCAAGCAACTTCCAGGGGCTTTTCATTCTCTCAGACTTCACCCACCCAAGCAACTTCCAGGGGCTTTTCTCTCAGACTTCACTCACCCAAGCAACTTCCAGGGGTTTTTCATCCTGTATTGTCTCATGCCTTCAACTTTCCTAAAATCTCTCAAAGGTCCATAAACCTCAAACAAGTAGCATCTAGCCTCAGAATGCTCTGTATTTCTTGACAAGCAGCCCCGTGTCCAGCACTAGTGACAGCTGGCCTTGATTCAAAGCTTAGCCTCCACCAGGCATGTCCAAGCACAGCATAAGTGGCAAAAATCTTCAGATCACTTTGTAGCTCATACCAAGTGGCCCCAAGTAAGGCACAGGCAGTGACTGACCTTGACCTGCAACAGAGCTCCTCCCAAGAGGACCCAGAACCAACACACCCAGTGGCCAGTTTCAGACCACTGCAGCACCATCCAACTACCTCCACAAATGAAACACTAAAGAGTAGACTTGTCAGGCACCAGAGACCCGCTATAGCAAATTCTGCTGCGTAGGATCAGCTTCTGCATAACAGCTCTTCCACTGTACTCATGGCCAGTCTTCACAACCATTCATCCTAAGCGTCAAACCTTTCCAATGATGTGCCAACAGCAAACAAAGTTTAACTGCAACATAAAGGCACACACGCCCCACTCAAGTGACACACCTGGAGAATCCAACTCAGGTGATCAGGGAGATGGCAACACTGCCCCCCCTCCCAGGACAACTACCACATGAGTCCACTCCACCAAGACTGAGAGACATAGCAGCTCTACCTAGTACATGGTAATAAACACAGGGAGGCAGCCAAAATGGAGAGACAAAAAAAAGTGTCCCAAATGAAAGAAAAGAATAAAGCTCCAGATAAAGAACAAAACAAAATGGAGACAAGCAATCTACTAGATGCAGAGTTCAAAACACTGGTTATAAGAATGCTCATTGATCTTAGTGAGAAAGTCAACAAAAAGATAGAAAACTTAAAAAAAATAGAGAGAAAACATTAAAAAACAGAAATGATAAATGCAATAACTGAAATAAAGAATACATTTGAGGGAATCAATAGTAGATTAAATGAAGCTGACAATCGAATCAGCAATTTGGAAGATAAGGTAGCGAAAAACACCCTATTAAAACAGCAATAAGAAAAAAGAATTCAAAAACATGAGGATAGCTTAAGGGGCTTCTGGAACAACATCAAGTGTACCAACATTCGCATCATAGGGGTACCAGAAGGAGAAGAGAGAGAGCAAGGAATTGAAAACTTATTTGAAGAAATAATTATAGAAATTTTCTGTAACCTGGAGAAGGAAATAGACATAGAACCCCAGGAAACACTGATAGTCCCAAACAAGATGAACCAAGAGAGGCCCATACCAAGGCAAGTCATAATTAAAATTCTACAGGTTAAAAACGAAGAGAGAATTTTAAAAGTGGCAATCGAAAAGCAGTTAGTTACCTACAGGAGAGCTCCCGTAAGATTGGCAGCTGTTTTCTCAACAGAAAATTTGCAAGCCAGATGGGATTGGCATGGAATATTCAAAGTTGTGAAAAGGAAGGAACTATAACCAAGAGAACTCTATCCAGCAAAGCTGTCATTTAGAATAAAAAACAAACAAACAAAACAAACAAACAAACAAACAAAAAACTAGAAAGATCCCCAGACAAAAAAAGCTAAAGAAGTTCATCATCACCAAACCAGTATTGCGAAAAATGTTAAAGGGTATTCTTTAAGAAGAGAAAAATATGAATAATAAAATGGCAATAACTACATATTTATCAAAAAAATTTTAAAAATGTAAATGAACTAAATGCTTCAATCAGAAGACATAGGGTGGCCGAATGGATTAGAAAACAAACCCTTATATATGCTGCTTACAAGAGACTCACTTCAGATTTAAAGATGCACACAGACTGAAAGTAAAGGGGTGGAAAAAAGATATTTCATGAAAATGGAAACAAACAAATAAACAAAAAGCTGGGGTAGCAATACTTATATCGGACAAAATAAACTTTAAAATAAAGGCTATAACAAGAGACAAAGAAGGACTGAACATTGCCACAACTTGATATTTATCTGAAAAAAAAACCTAAAACACTCATTATAAAAATCATATGCATTTATATGTTCATTGCAGCATTATTTATAACATCTAAAATATGGAGGCAGCATTAGTTTCCATCAGTGGATGAATGGATAAAGAAGTGATTGTAATAACTATATATGGTGTCAGATGGGTACTGAATTTATTGGGGTGATCGTTTTGTATTTTATATAAATGTCTAATCACTGTGTTGTACAATTGAAACTAATATAATATTGTATGCCAACTTTGAAAAATAAAAAATAAAATAACATTTTAAAAAGGACAACAAAAATGTGTTGGTGAGTATAAGGAGAAAATTTTAATTTTGAGGAAGTCCAATTTATCAATTTTTTCATTTGTTGCTTGTGCTTTTTGTGCCATATATAATGAATAATTGCCAAATCCAATATTGTGAAGATTTTCCCATGTGCTTTCTTGTAAGAATTTTATAGTATTAGCTCTTAAGTTTATGACTTTGATCTGTTTTGACTCCATTTTTGTATATAGTGTAAGGTTGGAATCCAGCTTCATTCTTTGCATGTGGTGGATATCTAATTTTCCCAGAAAATGTGGAAAACACTTTCCTTTTCTTATTTAACTGTGGCTTTTTCTTGATTGGGTATTTGATTGACTGCTGTAAACTTTTGACTGTTTACCAGATCTGCTATAAGGTTATTTTAGCCAGTTTCTGCATTTTCTTTTTTAATATTTATTTGAATAAATGAAGACTTGGAGCTTTCTAATCTGCAATTTTACTGATGTCACTGAAACACCGATTGTTTGCATGTGGTCTTGGCAACTTTGTCCAAAATCAATTTACATATATACAAAAGAGTTTATTTCTGTACTCTATTTTGTTCCATTAGTCTATATATCTGTCTTCCTGTGAGTACCAATCTCTTTTGACTGTTGTATTTTTGCAGTAAGTTTGAAATTAAGAAGTGTGATTTCTCCGGCTTTGTTCTTCTTTTTCAACATTCCTTTCCTATCAGGATCTCTGAGGTTCTATATGAATTTTAGGATGATTTTCCTTTTACTGAAAAAAATAATTGAGATTCTGATAGAGATTGCATTGAATCTGTAGATAGATTTCAGTGGTACTCTCATCCTGAAGAATTTGTTTTTAGCATTTCTGGTGGGGCTAGTCTAGTGGTAATAAACTTCCTTGGTTTTTGTTTTTCTGTGTGTATATCCTTTCGCCTTCATTTTTAAAGTTTTATTTTTTATTAGTTTTAAGTATACAGTGCATGGACTAGACATTTATGTAGTTTATGAAATGATCACCCTGCTTACTTTATCTTCTCTCTGGATCTACACATAGCCATTACCTTACTGCTGACTGCATTCCCTATGCTGTTCTCCTCATCACTGTGACCCTCTATCAACTACAATTTGTACTTCTTTAGCCTTTCACCACTTTCTCCCAGCCCCCTAACCCCCTTCCTCTCTGGCCATCACCAGATTGTCTTCCACATTTGTGAGTCTGTTTTTGATTAATTTGTTCTTTTTGTTCCTTAGATTCCGTATTAAGTGAAATCATATGGTATTTATCTTTTTTCATCTGACGTATTTCACTCAGCATAATAACCTCTAGGTCCATCCATGTTATTGCAAAATTTCACTTTCATTTTTAAAGGACATTTTTGCCACATATAAATTTTCAGTTAAAAGTTTTATTTTCTCTTTCAGCACTCTAAATCTATCATCCCACTGGCTCTGGACTTTAAGGTTTCTGTTGATAAATAAACTGAAAAGCTTCTTGAAGGTTTCTTACATGTGATAAGTCACTTCTCTTTTGCTGTTTTTAAGCTTCTCTTTTCGACATTTCGATTGTAATGTAACATCTTGATATGGGTCTCTGGATTATCCTACTTCAATTTTTTTGAGATTCTTGGATTTGTATATTTATGCATCTCATCAAATTTAAGACGTCGTCAGCTATTATCTATTCAAACAATTTCTTTCCCTTTTTATCTCTGTTCTCCTCTGAGACTCCCATAATGTGTATATTGATCTGTTTGAAGGTAAGCCATAAATTCCTTAATCTCTCTTTACCTTTCTTCAATTTTTTTTTCATTTGTTCCTTAAATTTCATCATTTCTAATTCCTATCTTCAAGTTCACTGATTTTTGTTCTGCCTGTTCACTTATCATACTTTAATCTCCAAAACTATGTTTTGTTTCTTTTTATAATTTATCTCTTTATTGATAGTTTCATTTTCTTCATGTTTACCCCGATTGCCTTTAGTACTTTGTCTGTGTTTTTCTTCAGTTCTTTTAATATATATAAGATGTTTGTTTTAAAGTCTTTGCCTGGTAAGTTTGATGCTTTTACTTCCTCAGGATTGGTTTTTGACAAATTCTTTTTCTTCTTTGAATGGGCTACAATTGCTTGTTTCTTTGTATGCCTTTTGTGTGTGTGTGTGTATTTTTTTTATTGTTGTTGAAAGCTGGTCATTTCAAAAACAGCCACATCTCTAATTTTTCAGTTGGGTATGTGGAGGGACAATCCTTCACTAATTAGATAAACACAATCTGAGCCTGAGGATGAACCCAATGTGAAAGCATAATGTTTTCTCAGCTTTTTTTCTGAGCATATATTTTGCCTTGGTCATGTATGTGATATTTTTCAGTTTTCCTGTATGCATGGTTGTTTTTGAATGTCTTAATTTTGCAACATTTCTCAGCTCAGCTTTTCCATGAGGCCTTAAATTGTCTATTTTATGTCTCTGCCTTTAATGTTTTGCCTCAGATTCCCGTGGATCTCTAGATTGTTGCGACAATTTCATGTGTTTTTCTCCACATGAAATTGAATTAGGCAAGACAAAGACCACTCATTAAGACAGCTCCCTTCCTGAGTAGAATATTGCATATGAGCTCACAAACAAGATCTTTTATGTTTCCTCTGGTAAAGGATGAGAATTTGTAACTGGGCTTCGATTTTCTACAGACCAAGACTTCAACATGCTGGAGAAGGGTTAGGCAAGTTTGGCTATGTATGTCATAAAATATCTTACCATTTTGAATGTGGCTTTTTCTTGATTGGGTATTTGATTGGCTGCTGTAAACTTTTGACTGTTTACCAGACCTGCTATAAGGTTATTTTAGCCAGGTTTTGCATTTTCTTTTTTAATGTTTATTTGAAAAAATGAGGACTTGGAGCTTCCTAATCTGCAATTTTACTGATGTCACTGAAATACAGATTGTTTTTTTATATCAACCCACACTTACATTCTTGAGATTAAATCTCTCCTGGTTATAGTGCAAAATCTTCTTAATATGCTAATGTATTTGGTTTCCTAATATCTTGTTGAGTTTTGCATCTGTATTCACAGGGATATGGGCCTGTACTTTTTTGCAATGTATTTATCTGGCTTGATATCAGGGTGTTTTAGCCTCATAGAATGAATTAGAAAGTATTTCCTCTTCTTCAACCCTTTGGAAGTGTTTGAGAAGTGTTTTATTATTATTATTATTATTCTTTAGGTGTTTTGTATATTTCATGAGTAAATGTATCTGTTCCTAGACTTTTAGCATTGGAAGGTATTTTTCCTTCCAGCTTAATTGAAATATAATATACAATTAGTTGCTCATATTTACATTATATGATTCAATGGGTTATTTTTCAATTATAGTTGGCATACAATAATGTATTAATTTCAGTTGTACAGCATAGTGATTAGAGCTCAAATGATCATCCCACTAAATCTAGTACCCCTCTTCTCCCTTACATATTTATTACAACACTGTTGACTATTTTCCTTATGCTACACTTTATATCTCCATGATTATTTTGTAACTATCCATTTGTATTTCTTAATCCCTTCACCATTTTTTACTATCCCTTCAATTCCTTCCTGTCTAGCAGCCCTCAAAATAGTCTCTGTATCTATGAGTTTGTTTCTGCTGTTGTTTATTTTGTTCTTAGGATTCCACGTGTACATGAAATCATATGGCATTTATCTTTCTCTGATTACTCCATTCAGCACAATACCCTCTAGGTCCACCATAGGCAATATCTTTTTCTATCCCCTTCCTTTTAGTCTGTGTGTGTCTTTTAATTTGAAGTGAGTCTCTTCTAGGAAGCATATGTAGGGGTCTTGTTTCCTTATCCATTCAGCCACCCTACCTTTTGCTTGGAACACTTAATTATTTTCTATTTGAGGTACTTGTTGATAGGAATGTAGATATTTCCATTCTTTACTCATGATTTTGATATATGGTTTTTCTTCTTAAAGAAGTTCTTCTAACATTTTCTGTAATAGTGGCTTGGCGTTGATGAATTCTTTTAGCATATTTTTGTCTGGGAAGCTCTTTATCTGTCCTTCAACTCTAAATGATAGCTTTGCTGCAAACAATAGTATTCTTGGTTGTATATCCTGGGTTTTCATCATGTCTAATATGTTGTTCCAAGCCCTTCTGTCCTACAAAGTTTCTTTTGAGAAATCAGCTGCCAGTCTTATGGGTCCTCCTTTGTAGGTAACTAACTGCATTTCTCTTGCTGCTTTTAAGATTCTCTCTTTGTTTATAACCTTTGGTATTTTAATTATGATGTGTCTTGGTGTGGGCCTCTTTAGGTTCCTCTTTCTTGGGACTCTCTGATCTTCCTGGGGTTGTATGTTTATTTCCTTCATAAGTTTAGGGAAGTTTTCCATCATTATTTTTTCAAATAGCTTTACCACTTCATGTTTTCCCTCAAAAATCCCTATTAAATGAATGTTTTTATACTTAATTTTGTCCCAAAGACTCCTTAAGTTATTATTATATTCTTAGCTTCTACTTTCTTGCCTTTCTGATTAGGTGACCTTGGCTTTCCCATCCTGTATATTGGTGGTTCGATTCTCTTCTTCATCCACTCTGCTAATTTCCTCCAATATACTCTTCATCTCAGATAATGTATTCTTCATTTCTGACTGATTCCCTTTTATAATTCTCATTTTTATGTTTTTTATCTCTTTGTTAAAGTTCTCAACTGAGTTAATCTATATTTCCCCTAAGTTCATTGATCATCTTTATAACCATTGTTTCGAACTCTGCTTCTGTTAGATGCTTGACTCCATTATTCCTAGATCTCTGTTCTCTCCTCTCATATGGTTTTTGCTTCTTTTTCTTCCTATTTTGGCTGCCTTTTTGTGTCTGTTTCTATGTAGTGAGCAAAGCTCCTAAGTCTCCTGGTCTTATTAGCATGGCTTTGTGTAGTAGGTGTCCAGTGGCACGGTCCTGAGAAGAGTTCAGCTGCAGGCCAAGTTTAGCCCCAGTTGGTGTCCCTTTGGGAACTACCTGTTAAGATTCAGCAAGCAATCTGCAGATGTTGTGCTTATAGTTGCCTCAAGAAACCATGCCAGACACCGAGGTCAGTGACCATCAATGTGGGTCTTGGAGCTGCTTAGCAAGTTCCACAGGACTCATCAAGGACACAACTGGATGTGTCTTGGGTAGGGCCACAAATTGGGGGAGTCAGAGTTTCAGGGAATACTCTTGGTGGTGCGACCTCTGTTATCCAGTTTGAGGATGTCTCAGCTATGTCGGCACCTGTGTCTGCACACTGGGAGAGGGAGGGCTCAACAGCGGAACCGTGGATACTGCCAGGACTTCTTCCCAGGAGAAAGCCTTGCCTCTGGACCTCACTCCAAAAACTCAGTGTCCTCCTGTAAGTCCCTTGTGTTCCCCCGAACAGCCAACCGGGTGCTGGTGCTCAGAGCAAGAGAGTCCAATTGAGGACATAACCCGTTTAAGAGGAACATATGCAGCTCCTGGCTGCCACTCTCACAGCCTCTTTCATACTCAGCCGCTCAGGACCGGGCAACCTTGCATCCTTGCTCCATCCTATGTTCTTCGTTGCAGATTGATTTCTTATTTCTCTCCATAGTTGTAGGGCTTGTTCATCTAGACCTCAGGAGACTTTACTTGCTATTTGCTCTGTTTCCATCAGAACTTTTATGTGGTCATAAGAGCATATTAACAAAGCCTCTATCATCTATACCATTTTGCCTTCTCCCTATAGTGTTCTTTAAGTCAAACATGTCCTTACTGGTAGTCAATCTGATTATTGTATTTATTATTAGAAGTGGAATATTGGAATTTCCAATTATTTTTCTAGAACTGTTTATTTCTCCTTTAATTCTTTCAGTGTTTGATTCATATATTTACAATAATGTTTGATGCATATATGTTTATAATTGTTATATCTTGGTGAATTGACATTCTTATCCACATATAGTTTCATTTATTTTTCCTTTTGAACACTTTTGACTTAAAGCTTTTTTTTTATATTAATATAGTTATCCCAAATCTTTATTGCTTATTCACATGATATATCTTTTTCTATCCTCTCGCTTTTGACTTATTTGTGTCTTTAGATCTAAAATGAGTCTCTTGTATATAGCATATAGTTGGACTATGGTTATTTAATATTAATTCTTCCAATCTAAGCCTTTTCATTGGAGAGTTTAATTAATTTACATTTGAAGAAACTACTATTATGAAGAATTTACTTCTGTTTGTCTTATAAATATTTTGTCCCCTATCCGTCCATTATAGTCTTCTTTAGAGTTTAATGATTTCTTGTAGTGATACATTTTGATTGCCTTTTCATTTACTTATGTGTATATTTTATTCATATTTTCCTTATGGTTATCATATGGATTTAATATAACACCTTAAATATATAACAATACAATTTGAATTACATCAACTTAACTTCAACCACATACCAATATTCTACTTCAGAACAACTCCATCCTTCACCCCACCTTCATGTTATTGATGTCACAAGTTGCATTTTTATACGTTATATACTTGATAATGTAGATTTATAATTATTTTTATGTACTTGACTTTAAGTCCTGTGAAAAATAAAATGTAGTGTACAAAGCAATATTATAATAACATAGGTTTTTATATTTGCCCAAATACTTAACTTTATCAAAGAATTATATTTTTATGGCTTCAAGTTATGTGTCACATCTATTATGAACTAAATGTTTGTGTCTTCCTCAAATTCATATCTTGAAATTCTAACTCCAAAGTGATAATATTTAGACATGGGATCATCAGGAGGTAATTATGGTGAGATAAGTTTATGAAGGTGGAGCCCTCAAAATAGAGATATGAGAGACTTGTTTTCCCTCTCTCACCCTCTCTCTCTCCATGCTGTATTATTGTGATAGGGTTACCATAACAAATACCATAGACTGGGTGACTGAAACAATAGAAACTTATTTTTTCACAGTTCTACAGGTTGGACACCTGAGATCAGGAAGCCAACATCGTCAGTTTCTGGTGATAACTCTTCCCTTGCATGGCACAGAGTTGTCTTCTTGCTGTGAGCTTCTTGGATGTGTAGATTAATGTTTTTCATCAAATTAGGGGATATTTTGACCATTGTTTTATTCAAATACTCTTTTGCTCATTTCTC
>NW_006434840.1:624597-626738 GCF_000325575.1 Pteropus alecto
CTTTCCCTTTTACTTGAATTCTCTTTATGTATGTGTCTGTATGTTTGTATCTAAAGGTTTCTGACATTCTGTTCATTCTTCTTTTTTTTCTTTCTGTTTATTTGAATTGATATTATTAGTTCATTTATTTTCAAGTATGCTGAATTTTCCTTTTCCTTGTCCAAATCTGCTGTTGTGCCCCGTAAGTAAATTTTTCATTTCAGTTATTGTACTTTACAGCTTCAAAATTTCAGTTTGGTTGCTCTTTTATAAAGTATGCAAACAATAATCTAATTGATTATTGTTTGCATACTTTCCTTGATCTCTTTAGTTATATTATCCCTTTGTCCTTTGAAAATAGTTGATTTATGTCTTCGTCTTTAACTAAGTTTAACCTCTGCACTTCTTCAGGGACAATTTATATTGATTAGTCTTTTTCTGGTATATGGTATATACTTTCTTGTTTCTTGTATGTTTCATATTTTTTAGAAAGCTAAAAATTTCTAATAACATAACATGGCAACTTTAGATTAAGTTTCTCCCTCCTCCACAAGGTTTGTTTTGTTGTTTGTTACAGTAATTATTTGTTTCATGACTTTTCTGAACTAATTATGACTATCTGTACTTTTTCATGTGTGGCCATTGACGTCTCAAATTTATTTGCTAAGGAATCAACAGGTAATCCTTCAGTGAATTTCTTACTCATTTGAGACCAATAAGTTTTCCAGTCTCTGTGTATGTTGAGGCATACCTCCAATACTCTAACAGGTAGTTTACCACTTTGCCTTATCCTTCATTTACTGCTTTCAGAGAATTTAAAGGTCTACCATAAGTGAGGATTTTGGGCTTTCAAATTTCTTTTCTGCCCTACACAACCCTACACATTTAGGGGACTTTCATATTCCTAGGACTATCTATGATTTTCAAAGGTCCTAAGGACAATTCACTCCTCATTTATTTTAATCTATTTAATTAGCCTATTGTTTGCCTCCAACTATTATCCATTGCTTCAGGTAGCCATAGTGTTAAAACATTGAATGAATGCCCTCCAACTCCCCTCACCTCTGAGGCTATTAATATTAGATACATTTGTGTGTGAGGCTATTAATATTAGATACCTTTGAATAAAGGAAAGCTTTTTGAATGGCATCTTTCAGTGAACCACCAAACAGGTCAAAGTCTTCCTTGGGAATGAAGTATTGAAAGAGCTTAAGGCAGGTTTTATTCTCTTCAGTATTCAGAATGTGCTCTGTTATTGTTCAAGTTATTGAGGGCTAGCAAGTCGAAGATGGGACTAGGATAAGTTATAATATCACAATGCTCACTGTTCTTACAGAGATTCATTCATTTCTTCAAAAACATTTATACTTTAATTTTCTTAAATTATAGGTTGGAACCAGACAAAATGGCATAGTTGATAGAAGCTTCGCTCATAACCCCTTAGACCACATCAAAGTTGAGACAGAAACATGGAGCAAACAGCAAGCAGAGTTGCCTGGGGGTCTAGATAAACAGAAGTACTACAACTAGGAAGAGAAATAAGAAATCACCCAGCAACAGTTGGAGGTAGGAGGGTGCAAAGATGAGAGGTTTCCTGGTCCCCACAGGCTGAGTAGGACAGAGGCTATGGCGGCAGCAGCTGGCAACTGCAGACACCTCTTAAAGGAGCAGTGTCCGCAACCAGACTTTCATGGTGATGAACTTGCTTGCTATAAGCACCAGTGCCCAGTTGGCTGCTTGAGGGTTACCAGGGACTTATAAGGAGACACTGAGTTGTTTGGGTGAGGGCCGGAGATGAGGCTTTCTACCAGGCACAAATGCTGATGGTATTCATTGCTTCTCTCTTGAGCCTTGCCCCGTCCCAGTGTGCAGATGCAACACCAACATAGCTGAGATGTCATCAAACTGGATAACAGAGGGTGTTCCACCCAGAGGATTCCCTGAAACTCTGCTTCCCCTCCAAATTGCAGCCCCACCCACAGTGAGTCCTGTGCCACTTGCTGAGCAGCACCAAGACAGGGTGTTCCCCAGAGGATTCCCTGAAACTCTGCTTCCCCCAAATTGCAGCCCCACCCACAGTGAGTCCTGTGCCACTTGCTGAGCAGCACCAAGACTCACACTGGTGGCATCTGATCTCAGAATCTGTCATGACTTCTTTTGTG
>NW_006434840.1:636485-639547 GCF_000325575.1 Pteropus alecto
ATGGATGGACCTCAAGATAATCATGCTAAGTGAAATAAGCCAGACAGTAAAAGTTGAAAACCACAAGATATCACTTATATGTGCGATATAAACCTAAAAGCAACAAACGAACAGGACAAACAAATAGAGACACATGGACATAGACATGGACTATAGACTAGTGGTTGCCTAAGGGTAGGGGGTGGGGAAAGAGAAGGTAGGTAGACGGTTAAAGGGGGTCAAATATAGGGGGGTAGGAGGAGGGTGAAGTGGGTAAAGGAGATAAAATATATGGTAGCTGAAGGAAACGACTTTGGGTGATAAACATACAATAGAATATACAGATGTTAAATTATAATGTACACCTGCAAATTATATAATTGTATTAACCAATGTTACCACAATAAACTTAATAAAAAAAAATTATGATGTGTCTTGATGTGAGCCTCTTTGAGTTCACATTGTTTGGGACTCTGCATTTCCTGGGCTTGTATGTCTATTTTCTTCACCAGGTAAGGGAAGTTTTCAGTCATTATTTCTTGAAATAGGTTTACAATTTCTTTTCCAGTTCTGGTATCCCTATGATGTGAATGTTGGTACCCTTGATGTCCCTGAGGCTCCTTAAACTATCCTCACTTTGGAGAATTTTCTTTTTCTTGTTGCTGTTCTGATTAAACGTTTTCCACTACCTTATATTCTAAATCACTGATTCAATCCTTTGCTTCATCTAATCTACTGTCAATTCCTACTAAGGTATTCTTCATTATAGTTATTGTATTCTTCATTTCTGACTGGTTCTTTTTTATGTTTTCTATCTTCACTTTTATGTTTTCTATATCTTTGCTAAAGTTCTCACTAAGTTCATCTCCTCTTCCCCTAAGTTCATTGATCATCCTTATTTTGAACTCTGTATTTTGAACTCTGCATCTGGTAGATTGCTTTTCTCCATTTTGTTAGTTCTTTTTCTGGAGCTCTGTTCTTTTCTTTCATTTAGGACATGTTTCTCTGTCTTCCCATTTTGGCTGCCTACTTGTGTTTGTTTCTATGTATTAGGTAGGGCTGCTGTGTCTCCTAGTCTTCATAGGGTTGCCTTATGTAGTAGGTGTGCTGTAAGTCCCAGTGGCACAGTCATCCCCCTTCACCTGAGCCAGGTGTTCCAGGTGTTCCAGGTGTGTCCCTTGTGTGCGTTGCATGTACCCTCCTGTTGTAGTTGAGCCTTGGTTGCTGTTTCCTCATCAATAGGAGGGATTGACCTTCATGCTGATTGGTTGTGATGACTGGCTATGACCAGTGGAGGAGCTGTTGTGCAGGCGCTGACCCTAGAGAGCAGGATTCGCTTCAGCAGGGCTCTGCTTGTCTGCCCTTTGGGTGCGTCATCCTCCCCTTGTCTGCCCTTTGGGTGTGTCATCCTCAAATGTGGACCCAGGTGGTGCTCCGTCTCAGACCAAAGCCAGCCACCAGGCATGTAGGCAGGGGCCTCCTGAGAGGAGCCCTGCCACAGGACAAGTTGAGCTGCAGCCTGTGCCCTAATCAGAGCCACCTGGCATGTTCCACCAAGCAATCCACAGTTGGCCACCCCCTATACTGGGCTTGGAAGTGCCTCAGGAGACCAAGCAGCAAATCAAGGCTGGCTGGCAGTAGTGCCAATCTTGACGCTGCTCAGCAAAATGTCCAGGGCATTCTGAGGCCAGATGATGCTCATTTAGGTTTTGTAAAACTTCGAAAGATTTTAGGAAAGTCTGCAGCATGAAACAAAACAGGCTTTTTTAATGGAAAACCTACTGGAAGTGGCTTGAATGAGCCTGCACTTCAGGGTAGTGGGGTATTAGGGATTTACCAGGGCAGGGCAACCAGTGTTAGCTATGTTGATGGAAATTCAGATATTGCACCTGCTTGGGTCTACAGGCAGGGCTGGGGAGGGCTACACAAAGGAGCAATGGCTTCTGCCAGCATTTCTTTCTGGGAGAATGCTGCCTCTTTAGGCCTTGCCTTGATGCCAGACAATTCAGTTCCTCCCTGTATGTCCCTGGTGCTTTTCGAGCTACTGTCTCAGAGCTAGAGGTCAGAGTGAATGAGTCCATCACTGAGTAAGTTCATGCACAGGCCGCTTAAGAGGAATGTCTAAGACTCTCTCAGCCCTTTGTCTCACTCAGCCACAATCTTTGCTGCTTTTCATAGCCAGAAGTTGTGAGAACTTCTCTTCCAGGCCCCAGAACCCTGGACTAGGGATTCCAGTGTGAGACCAGGACCCCTCACTCTTCTGGGGGACCTCCACAACTGAGATATTTCTCCTATTTCTCAACCACCACACACAGGTGTGAGACTGGCCTATTTTGTGTCTCCTCCTCTCCCACCAGTCTTGATGTGGCCTCTTTCATGTGTCCCCAGTTGCAGGATTTCTGTTCAACTAAACTTCAGGAAACTCCCAATGATGGCTATTCTGTAGTTTAGTTGTAATTTTGATATGGTTGTGAGAGAAGGCAAGCAAAATATTTATCTATGTCTATGTCTTGACTGAAAGCCTCATTCATTTTTTTCTTTACTAAATACTCCCCAGATTTCTGCAAGCCTTTGACTAATTTCCAGAGTTCTCAAAATGATTCCGATAACTTGTGCCTACATTGCTTTTATGTTGGGGCAACCTTTTGAAAATCTTTACTCTGCTATTTTTATGGATGCCTCCACTATTAACCTTTTTAAGCAATTGTGATAAAAATATGTAAAATAAAAATTGCCTTTTGACCATTGTTAATTTCTCTAAATTTTCCCATCTAGATATATGTTTATAAGTGCAATCATACAATTTGCCGTGTATTATTCTACTTAGCACACTTTTGCATGGTTCAGCAATGTTGATGCATGTGTTAAAACTTCATTCCTTTTTCTAATATTCATATATGTGTGTGTGTATGTATGTATGCATGCATGCATGCATGCGTGTGTGTGTCTGTGTGTGTGTGTGTGTGTACGCAGAGGAGGGGCTGATGAGTAAAAAGAGAAACAAAAGATGATCTCTTGGTTTGAATTGGGAAAATGAGGGAGATATCATGTATGGAGGGCAGATGTTCCCCAGGTTTTGTCTA
>NW_006434840.1:639651-650951 GCF_000325575.1 Pteropus alecto
ATATATATATATAATGTCTTAGTCAATTCAGGCTACTATAACAAAATACCATAAGGTATGTGTATTATAAAACACAAATCTATTTCTCAGTTCTGGAGGCTGGAAATCTGAAATCAGGATGTCAACATGATTGGATTCTGATGAGGTCTCTTTTCTTAGTTTATTATTTTTCATTCTTATGTTATTATGCTTTTAGTATATGTTTATACCCATAAAAATGATAGCATTGTCTTGAATGTTTTAAAAATTTATTAATGTTAGCTATCTGCATCTAGGAAGAGATTGCTTCCCTTTGCTAGAGACTCCAATTGGATAGTCATCAGTCCCAGAAACATAGCTCAAAGAGATCATTACAGTTGTGGGACCCAAATGGTAAGGAGTATGACACAGTTCGCTAGAAAATTTCCATACAAGATGTTGTTTTGAGTCTCACTGAAATGATGCTTTTTTGTAGGTATCTGACATAAGGGCCAAACATAATGCCCAAGCAATCACAAATAGTTTTCAATATCCAAAAGATCTGGTTAGGTGCTGGATCTCCTTTTTTGTGGCGGGGGGGCTGAAGAGACAATTTTTTTTTAACTTCCTGAAGGACTGAGTATTGTAAATTTGCCTATATAGCACTGAGAAATATTACTTGGCAAGCAGTTTCCTGAATTTTGGGGAGATTTTTGGCCACTCTTCCTAGCAGGTGTGTGATATCACAGCATGGGTTGTTGAGACTGAGGCTTCTGATTGACAACCATTAGGACATCATGTATATAGTGAACATTTGGAAAATCAGAGTGTAGAAGCACTTGCACTAAATTTTAGCCCATCAAAGTGTGGCGAATGACAGTGGATTTTAGGTAACTTTGGAGTACAAGAAACATATATTGGAGACTATTTATTGCATAGTTGGTCTGTACATTCACCACCAATTCTCATAAATTACCCTCAAATTCCATTAATTGGCTGGTGAGGTACTCATTCTTCCTCTTACAGAAAGCCACGTCTCTGTCAGCATCTTATCCTCATTGCTACAAGTATTAAGAACTGTGAAAATCTGAAGTTTTACCCTATTTGTGAGTTAATGAGGTAGATTGTTACAGTTTTGTAGGTGCTGGTAGAAGACATGAGACTTCTGGGTCAGAGACAAAGGATAGTTTATTATTCATGGTAATAACAACAGCCCAAATATCAGCATTTATATCCTAGAAGCCCAAGTCCCACTTCCCACAGGGTGATGCAAAATGGTCACATGACACCTATATATAAAGTATCCTGCATTACTGAGAGGAAATCTCAGTTTGGGTAATTCAAACTTTCATAATGGACAGCGAGAACCCCTTCCCATTGCTCTTGAAGGTGACATTATCTTTATTATATGGGAAGAAGCATTTCTGCCCTTTGCTCCAGAGTGAATCACTCTCATTTTCCAAAGGCTCCAAGCAAACCTGCTCTTTACTTCAGAAAGAGATACTGTCTCTATCTGTGTCAAAGCCGCTTGCCATTCAAACACCTTTCAAAAGATAGCTTTTGAAAGGATAGTTTCTTCCTTTCAAGATGTACAGAAACATGTGATATGCATGCAGAATTGCCTTCCAATAGTATATGAGTGAAATTGCTGGCAATTCACCATCTTTAAACTCATAAGATAATGGCAAATTTCTCTCTGACTTAAACTATCACCTACAGTGTATATGATCTCCCACTTCTTTAATTGGTCGATAAATATGTTCAAATTCACGTGTTGCTGATCTGATGTGTGTGAAATTCTTTATTTTAATTTCCATTTTCTTACAGCCTGATGAGATTTACATAGTTAACAAATATTTAATAAGCCATTCTTCTAAGGACTTGGGATACTTTGGTGCATGTAAAGGAAGAAAAGTCATGCACATCCAGGGATTACATTCTTGTAGAGAAACAATAAACATATTAACTAAATATATTATATGGTATGTTAGAAGATGACATATGTTATGGAAAAGATACAATAAGAAAATGGGAAGTAGAGTAAGGTAATATGTTTATTGACCATGTGATCTACTATGAATTGCCTGTTCATATTTTTTCCCAAGTTTTCTATGAACTGTTTGCTGTTTTCTCATTGAATATATTCTTATTTCATCCTTTTAACTATTGAAATTCATAGTCTAATCTCATTTTATTCTACTTTGAATATGATGACTTTGAAACCAGGGTCTTGCATATTTTAATATAATCAAACTTATGAAACTTTTCCCTCAATACCTGTGCGTTTTTTGCCTTTAAACAAAATCTTCACTACTTCTGCAGGGGGAAAAAAATCCATTTGATTCTAAAAATTTTATAAGTGTTACTTTCCAAATTTAGGTATTAACTATTTTTCCACTTGTAATTTATTTTACTGCAAGGTGTAAAGGGGCTTAAGTGTATTTTTGCCATATGGAAAAAAAATTAATTTAGCACCAAAGTGTCTTTTCTCATTCATCTGAAATGTCACTTCTATTATGATTCCATGTTTCTAGGTCCCTCCTATGTTTCTAGGTCCCTCCTAGAATATGTTTCTAGGTCCCTCCTTTGTTTCACTGATATTATTTGACCTCCCTTTTTCATCCTTGCACTCGACACATATTACTGTCCAGGACTGCCAGTGATTCTGTTAAAATATGAGACAAACCATGTCATGCCTCTGCTGAAAATAATCAAATGGGTCCCCATCAACGTCAGTGTAAAAGCCAAATTCCATTCTAGGACCTCTAAAACTCTAAACTATCTGCTTCTATTGAATCCCCATCACCTCTCTGAACTCATTTCCTGATATTCTCTACCTTGCTCACTCAGCTCCAGCCATGCTAGTATCCTCAGTGTTTCTAGAACACACCAGGCCACTAGTACCTTGGGGCCTCAGCACTTGTTGTCCCTCTACCTAGAATGTTCCTTCCCCAGACAGGCACAGGGCCAGTTCTCTCACTGCCTTTAGGTTTTACTCATAAGTCATGTTCTCAGTGAGGCTCTTCCTGGCCTTTCTATCTATCCAATTTCAGCCTCCTGCTGGAATTTCAATTCCTCATTATTTGCTTTATTTCTGTTTTTTTTTTCCTTCTTAACACTTATCACTTTGAAAATACTTTATACTTACTTATTGTATGTTGGCTACTGTCTGGCACATTAAAATAAAAATTCCATGCAACTAAGGTTATTTTGTTTCTTTTGTTCATTACCATATCATAAGTACTTGTGCCCAGAAGATTACCTGGCAGAGAGCCTATGTGAAGTAAGTATTGGTGGGATAAAGACAAAGCAAATAAATTAAATAAATGGGGTCAAAGTAAGCCAAAAGGGTGAGTAGGCAGTTTCCCCTGGGTCTAGCACCAAAGCTACAAATGCAAGTGCCTCCAGGGACAACTGGGCATTTCATTAAACTGAAGCAGGTCAGCTGGGGGCATGGCCAACTTGAGAGTATTCTGAATCTAAAATGGGCTGAGCCCTTTCTCAGACCCAGCTGGCTTGTATCCTTGTTGGAATGTGGGCCCTAATCCTTAATTTAATGTTTGTTTGTTTTTTTTTTTTCCAGGTAAGCCAGAAATAAGAATTTTTATAATGTAAAATTTCCCAAATGTATAGCTAATTTAAACACAGAAAGCATAAAAACACAAAGACCAAACAAAACAAGACAGCTGGCTGAAAGTGGCCCATGGGTGGCCTGCAGGTGTTTGCCAGACTAAATTTTACAAAATGTGAAAGAAAACAAATCGCCTATGGTAAGGTGGGTTTGCCTTGTGCCATTCTTGAGGCAAACAGCTTCGAGTCATATTGGGTGGAGAAGGAACAGGAATTACTACCTTCTTTCAACTCCTGGAAGATCCCTGCCTCCCTCTCCCATATATGGAGTTAGAAAAACCTGGGCAGCGGGGAGTCACCAGAACTCTCACTTTAAGGGCAAGGGTATATTTCAGTGAAGTTTGAGGTGGGGAAACCAGAGAGAGGGTTTTGAGAGAAACTTCCATGGTAGGATTGGGGAAAGGCAGGGAGGAAAGGAAGAGAAGGACAAAGACCCATGTGTCAGGACATCATATCTATGAGGGACTTTATTGAGGTTACTGAACCTGCTCCCAACCAACCACCGCCCCTCTATGTGTCACTATACTGTCAAAGGAGTTAGTTATACAAAGCTACAACTCCCAGCCTGACTGCTCATGCCATCTATCTCACCTGGAAAGAGAGCTGCACAGACTTCCATCACAGTTCCCTCTGAGCTTAGGTGGGCAAGACTGGCCAGGAGATATCTGTGAAGGGTCAGTAGTCACTAGCTTTGTTGGGGTATAGCCAGAATGGTACTTTTGGGGGCAGCAGATCTCAATATAGTGGAGCACTGGGTAGAGCCACTTGTGTTTTTGGCAGCTACTGAGAGAAAGCATGGATTTTCAAGTACTCTTCATGCCCTGAAGAGAAACAGTAGGCTCAACCCTCTCATGCCTCTTCTCTGTAGAGGGGCAAGGTACAGTCCAGCGGGAGGAAGAATGGTGAGGGGACTGTTGTACCTAGGTTCAGCAAGGTTCCATTTTTCTTGATAAAATACTTTCCAAATGCAAAGTGGCATGTCTCTTTAAGTTCTGAGTGCCCCACTGACCCATTCCCCATAAGAATTGCTTATCCAGTGTAGGGACAATGAACCAAAACCTTCAAGTCCAAGATTTACTGCACTTAAGTCCTCTGGAAAATGTGAGGAGGTTGCCCAGAACCCTGTCCTTAGTTAGTGTATTTAGGCTGAGGGTTGGAGGTCTGCTTGGCAGGTGTGGCATTAGTATCCCAAAATAAGAGTTTCAGGTACAAACTTGGCTCCTGCTTAACACTAGAGTCCTCTTTGTCAAAATACCCTTCTAGGGAACCTCCATTTCAACTGGCTTCTTTGACAGTTGCCATATCTTTTGTGCACTGAGCCAGGAACAGCAATGTGGGTACTGTCAGAAGTCCAACTTTTCCTGGGCCTTCTTATCTCTCATAGGCCCCGTTCCCACATCACTTTTTCTATATTCTCACTTCCCAAGTCAGGGTTTCTTCTTAGAATTCCTCCTTCCCTGCCCTTCTGGCCCCTTACACATGCATAGACCCTCCATTTGACTATCCTTTAGCCTCTCCCCAGATCCTTGCCAACTTCCTCTTTCACTCCCTTGCTCTGGACTTCTTCTAAACTTTTCGTGCCCTTCTCTACTCAATTTACTTTGTTTTCCTTTAAGCCCCAAGATCTCGCTCTCCCTCTTGTTTTTCTTCACCTCCTTTTAGTTGGGTGCCTCCCTCTCTTAGAAAATCCTTCCTCCCAGGGAGCCTCTCCATTTCCGGCCCCTCCCCACCTCTTCCTAAGCAGTCACCACCTTTCCTTTCCCCCACAGCCCATCCTTAGTTCCTTCTCTTCCCTCTCCCTAGACCAGATCAGCTAAGTCCTATTCCATTTTCAGATGACTGGTTATGATTCTAGCTGACTTTTATTCACAGCCAGAAATTACAGCTGTCCTTTTCATGCCCATCCACCAAACACACCCAATCATTTCAACATGATAAAGTCCTTACACACAGCATATCATGTCCACATACATTTGTATTTTTTAGAACAAAGCAATAGTTATGCTGGCAATGATTTTGGGTATAATAGGGACTCTAAAGCTTTCTATACATTGAAAAGTAACATTTTTTTGTGTGTGTGTCTCCAAATCATACATTTGCCTTCACAAATGTGGCAAATTGTACCCTGTTAGGACTTTTTCACCAAATCATAGACATAGATATGGAAATCATCATCAAACTTGATGAAATACACAGAGGGTTTGGCTTTGACTTGGTGAATGACCTTGCCTGTCCTTTTGGAGCCATCTTCTTTGGTATATTCCACATGTTTACCTATGAGGCCATCTATAACTCCTTCTGGCTCCCTCTCTGCTGGAGGAGACTCACTGGACTCTGGCATGATACGGAGGTCTCCTTCTTTATAATCATCTAGAAGTTGGTACATGTACAAGACAGGATCTTTCTCATACGTAATATAAAACCAAGCTTTCATGATTGGTGCTTGGGCTAAGACCATCCCCCTCCATTCATCCTTAGAACCATGCTCACCCTCAAAAATATGTTCCACAGCTTTACCAATTATGGTATTTGCAAGGCGCACATCTCTGACTCGAGAAAATGGCACCTTATCAGGAAGGATTTTAAGCTTTAAAATCCTTTCATCTCTGTGAAGTTCCAGTCCATAAACACAGTCAATTCCATCATATTTCACCAGATAAAGAGAGGGATTTATAGGCACCTGATCCAGAACGGTTCCTTTCCATTGGGTGATGGGTTCATCGCCTTCTTTCCATCCGTGTGAAATTCTGCAGCCCACGATGTTCCTGTGGGCCTGGGATGTAGGTCTGCCCCTCTGCTTCTTTTGAGAGCTTTTTTTCTTCCTCATATTTGCAGATCCGGTGTGGCGACTGAGAGCTTCTCTGGTTTCCTGCCCTGCAGCTACCTTTTTGTGAGGGGTCTTCATACCTGCAGGGGGAGGAAAGAGGCTAGGGAGAAACATTTAGTGTATTATAGCATGACATTTTCTTTCCTCTGTTCGCAAAGTCCCTGGGCATCAGGTATTCCAGGCTCCTTTGGCTGTGCTGGAGGGTTAGAAAGGTGATGGTTGTGGTGGTGGAAGCCCCAGCAGGAGGGATCAGGCTCCTTTGCATAATGCCTGATCCTCTGTTGCTATCCTAGAGTCCCCACACCAAATACAAATATTCACCATTTCTTAGACCCCACCCCATCCCTCCATTTCCACTAATGTAGTCCACATGTCCCTTGCCCATCGCAGTCTGCTCTTCATCCCTCTTGCTTCCCAATATGATGCCTTCTGCCTGGTGTTCACTTCTACTTCATGCCCTTCCTATTCATCCCCATTTTCCCACTGGGTGCCAACAACAAACCTATTTCTCTTTCTAGCGACCTTTGTACACCATCCAGGTGCTTTTCAGCTCTCCCCTCCCAACCCTAGTCTCCAAGTCACTCCGCAGTCACCCTCATCATCCGTCCCAGCACCGACCCCAATTTTCCTGCCTGGCACCCACCAACCCCCATCCTCCGGTTCTCTAGTCCAGTGCCCACCTCCCCGCGTCCGGGGATCGCGGGCTTTACGTGCCCAAACCGGACACCTCGCTGCTGCCTTCGCTGTGAGTGTGTGGTGAAAGAGGGTCAGTCTGCGCCGATCCGGGAGCTTGCAAGAGCTGAGAGGAGAGGATCCGTAGGCAAGGAGCGCGTCTAGGAAGGCAGCCGGGCAAGGAAGAGGATGGCGGCTGTGTCTCCAGCAGTGTGTTTGTGGGATCTCTACCTCCCTGTCAGCGGCAGAGGCCCCTCTGCCACATAGAGATCCCACCAGCCCGTACTGCCGCAGCAGTCTCCTCCCTCTTTCCGTAGCGCAGCTTCCTGCCAGGAGAGAGGCCTCCCCTTCCTGCCAAACACCGTGCGCCCCCTTCCCCCAGCTCTCACGCCCACCTCGTCCCTAATCCCTGGAGGTGCTCTTTGGCTCTTAGTTCCGCCCCTTTCCAAAATCTGGAGCAGCCTAGCTCACAACCCTCCTCTCTAACTACCTAGCGTCCCCTTCTCCAGTTCCGGGCCCCCAGATTCCCCACCCCCACCCCATCCCCTGGCTCCCCACCCCTACCTCAGTGCCCCTGCCCCATCTGCTTTCCATCTTCCAGGAATTCGCCTACCCCCGCACCTCTGTGCCTTTCTGTAGTTATTCTTTACATACAGAAACTTGCATTTCCTGTTATTTAAAAGGATTTGTGGTAGGATGAGAGAAATTCACTAGTGCTCAGTCTGCCATCTTGACCCTATCTCTAGGTAATTTTTACTATCTGGACATTCCCATAGTTTACTTCTCCAGGATAATTATTTTCTTTTCCCTCTTTCTTTTTTCACCAGGTACAAAAGAATTGCATGCACACTGTGTAAAATTCAGAAAATTCACTTGAAGAAAATTATCTACCCTAAATGCACTTTTCATTCCCCAGGGTTCGCAGTAAAATTTTAGCACTCATTATTTCCTTTGCTTTTTCCCCCTAACCTTTTAGAAATCTGAGATCATTTTGCAATCAATTGTTAAAAATTATCTGTAAAATTATTTTTATGGTATTTTCAAACTACGGTGTTTATAATAATATTAGAAGTACTATTCCCTGTTCAAAATTAATATTACTTATGTTTATTGAAGCATTTAAAAGTAGAAGTAAAATAGTACCAATAAAATGTAATTCTTTTTTATCCTCAAGCCCTGATCCTACTCTTTTCTCCCTCTTTAATGTTAACATTCCTCATTTAATTTTTATGTAACCTAACGATTATATATACATACATGCTATGCATTTTCTGTCTCATATTTATTTTTAAATATACATTATGAAGGATAATTACTCCATACAGTGAGAATAAAAGAATAATTCTTTTTCAATGGCCCTTACCTGACATTTCTGGGATATCACACTGGGTCATTTTGACTCAGGTGTGTATACTGTGAAGCTGTAAGAATAAGAATATGACATCTCTACACATTGTAAACCTAACCAATCGTGTATTTAGTTAAACAACCTTTTCCGCATTTCTTCTTTTTATTATATAAATCCACTCATGGATATTCAAGAGAATGTTTTGTTTCTTCCTAATGGTTATATTGTCAGCAAGACTGAAATAGAACTCTGATATGTCTCATAATCTAACTTGGCTGAGCTTTATTTTAAACATATGTTTTATTACATGTATGTTATTTTTCTGAATCTTGCTTTTGTTACTCAATTTAAAAAAAAATAACATTTTGTTACCTTCAAACTCTATTGAAGAGTATATATATATGGCATTTTTTGGCATCCACTGAGCAATATATTCAAACATCCATTGTGCTCCTGATGATCATTTTGGTTCACTTGAAATGTCTTTATTAAAAACAGTGCTGCAGTGAACATCTTCCTATACTTGTTCCACAGTTTGTGCAGTGTATACACTAAAAGAAGAAATATTGAGTTGTAAATATAAGCACTTCAAAGTTCCTAAATGGTGCCAAATTGCTACATTAAATGGCTGTACCAAATTATGGTATACTCAGCACTGTAGGTATTCCATTTTCAAACCCTAGTCAACTTGTGATATTTCATAGTTTTAGTGTGTGCCAAACTAGTGAATGAGGAATGCAGCTCATTGTTTTAGTTTACATTTTTCTGTTTATTAGTGATTTTCAACTTATGTCCTGGTTTTTGGCCATTCAGCATTCCTATAGTGTGAGTTTCTCATCATATATTTCTTTTGAATTGTTTCTTTTTATTCAATTATATATTGTTGACTCTAAATTTAGCCAGTTTTGCATATTCTATGTAAAAATTTTATTTACATGTGAAATATTGCATCCATTCTCCTTTTAAATTAGTAGAATATTGCAAATAAAAACTTACAAAATTCACAATTACAGTTGTTCTCCTCTGATTGTTATTCCTGACATAAATTTTTGCCTTCTCTACTTATGTACCTATAGAAAATATATTTTGAATATTATTGAGTGTAATATACTATTAATTTTGAGACTCACTTTTATTTTGTGTACTCATAAAGAAAATGACTGCCAATTAAACTATAATAATCCATTAATTGCAAAATATATATCATGTTTAGAGATATTAAAATGTGAAAAAATAAAAGAAATGGGAAAAATAAAGAAAGCAAATAGAAATACTAGGATGCTACATTTTTTATCTAAAAATATGTGAAAATCTTTGTCTTAAATTAGATGAGATATGGTATTATTGGTGAATTTTTTTAAAGCATCAATTGTGTCATGTTGTTTCTATTTTCTACAACCTGCTTATTTTTTGCATCAAGCATTATGTTTTTGGGTTATATCAGCATAAGAACATGTTACTTTTTCCATCTCAAAAATACCCAATTCTGATTCTAGTTACCTTTCCAGCTACCGCCTCATTTTTCTACTCCCCTTTGCAACAAAACTCCTCGGAAGAGTCGCCCACCAATTGTCTTCAATTTTTTTCTCCTGTTGTTTCTAAACTCTACTCCTATTCTAAACTGGCTCCCCCAACAGGCCACAAAAACAGCTCTTGTCAAGGTCGGCAACAACCTCTAATTTTAATTTACTGTTCTTTATCAATCAGCAGCCTTTGATCATCCATTTTCCTTGAAACACTTCTTTGTTTGACTCTCATGATCCCACACTCTCCGGATTTTTCTGGTAACTTACTGGCTACTTCTTAGTCTTTTAAAATTCATTCTTCATTATTACTCTCATCTCTTAATGTTGTTGTGTCCCAGGGCTCAGTACATAGACACCTTGTTTACACTATCTTTTTTGGTTATCTTATCTAGGCTTATGGCTTTAAATGTCATCTATAAGTTGAAAAGTCTCAAATTTGTATTTTTCGACTGACCTTTCACTGTACTCCAATTGTGCAAATCCAGTTACCTATTTGATATCTTCATAGTGCTGTCTAACAAAGTCAATATATCCAAACTGAGATTCTTATATTTCCCCTAAAACCTGCTTCACCTGCATACCTACTTTCCCATCACAGTAAATGGAAACTCCATCTTTCCATTTGCTCAAGGTATAAAATTTAATGTCCTTCTTTCTCAGAGCTCTCATCTAATTTGTCATGATCATGTTGTTCCTACTTTCAAATTTGTCCAAAATCTAACCATTTAAATCATTTTCACTACTACCACCCTAATTCGAGCCATCCTCTTCTATAACCAGTTCATTGCAAAAGTCTCTTTACTAGACTGATTGCTTGCACTCATGGTTCTTCACGGTCCAATCTCATACATCAGTCAAAACCTACAATGGCTCCCCATTTTATTTAGAGGAAAAGTCAAAGTACTTAGAGTTTCTTACAAGACTGTACATGGTCCAACTCTTCTGCCCTTTCTCTGTTATCTTTCTAATATAATCTACTATTCTCACTCATAACATTGAAGTATATAAAATATATGTGTTTATAGGTCAGAATAGGTAAAATATCAGCAATTTCAAGTGGTTCAACCTATCATCTAACGATGCTCCTTCCACATTGGCATCATTGGTGCTCCTTGAAGAAACAAAATGTTCTCCTGCTTCCAGGACTTTGCACTTGCATTTCTTCTTATAGAGTATTCTTTTTCACTAGCTTCAGGACCTCATTTAAAATGCCTACTTCAATGCCCTAGATCCTCTTTATGTTGCTCAACTCTTCCCTGTACTACTTGCATTATCAGTGTATGTTTACTTTTTTACAAACGCCATCCCAATATTAGTCATGTAATATATATATAAATTA
>NW_006434840.1:650994-653103 GCF_000325575.1 Pteropus alecto
CATTAAATAGTTTAATGTTGGTGTTTGGTCAGTGGGCAGCATTTCTAGAATTGATAATTCAGGGAAGAAGACATCTTGATCTCATCAAACCTCAGCCATTTTCTATGACTTCATGGTCCTCTTTATCCAGCTGGCCAAAAATTGAAGAAAGGGAAAGACAGGAGCAGTTCCCTAGAGCAGTGTTTTCCAGTGGAAATATTAGGATGAATCACATGTGCAAGGGAGCCAAGATTACTGAATGGAGAAAAGATCATCTCTTCAATAAATGGTTCTGGGAAAACTGGGTATTCGTATGCAAAAGAGTAAAACTGGACCTATATCTTACACTGTTCATAAAAATCCACTAAAAATGGATTAAGAAAACATAAGGGGGAAAAAAAACCTCCTTAACATCGGTCTTGGCAATAATTTTATAGATATGACACACAAAGCACAAGCAACAAAAGCTAAAATCAACAAAAGGTACTACATCAAACTAAAAAGCTTCTGCACAGCAAAATTAGCAATCAAAAAAATGGAAAGGCAATCTATAGAAAGGAAGAAATCACTTGCAAACCACATATTTGCTAAAGGTTTAATCTTCAAGGTATATAAGGAACTCATACGACTCAATAGCAAAAGCAAAAGCAAAAGCAAAAACAATCCAATTAAAAAAATGGGCAAAGGAACTGAACAGACATTTTTCCAAAAGAGATGTTCAAATGGCCAACAGGTACATGAAAAATTTCCCAACATCACAAATAATAATAAAAAATGCAAATCAATACCACAGTGAGATATCACTTCACACCTGTTAGAATGGCTATTATCAAAAAGACAAGTAATATCAAGTGCTAGTGAGGATGTGGAGAAAGAGGAATCTTTCTATTAATGGAATGATATACTGTTAATGGAATGTAAATTGGCATTAACTCTATGGAAAACAGTATGGAATTTCCTCAAAAATTTAAAATTAGAACCACCATATGATTCAGCAATTCGACTTCTGGGAATACATCTGAAGGAAATGAAACTGCTATCTCAAAGAAATATCTCTTCCCCTATGTTCATTGCAACATTATTTACAATAGTCAAGACATAGAAATGATCTAAATGTCTGTTGATGGCTGACCGTGTGTGTGTGTGTGTGCACATATATATATGCGCACACACACACATATACACACACACATATTTACATGATATCTATCTATTTATCTATCTATCTATCTATTTATCTATCTATATATTTGAATATCATTCAACCATAAAAAAGAAAGCCATAAAAAAGAAAATCAGGACATTTGTGACAATATGGATGAAACTTGAGGGCATTATGCTAAGTGAAATAAGTTAGACAGAGAATGACAGATACTGTATGATTTCATTTATGTCTGGAATGTAAAAAAAACATAATAAATGAACAAATAAGACAGGAACAAACTTATAGATACTTATAGATACATAGAACAAATTGATGATCACCAGAGGGGTTGGGACATGGGTGAATAAGGTGAAAGGGGTTCAGAAATACAAATTGTCAGTTTAAAAATGTAAAGTACGGCATAGGGAATATAGTTAATGATATTGTAATAACTATGTATGATGTTACATGAGTACTAAACTTATCGGAATGGTCATTTTGTAAAGTATATAAATGTCTAATCAGTATGCTGACACTAATGAGACAGCTACTAAGTGACTAATAGTGTATATAGTGTGGATACTCTGGACAAAGGGATGATTCACGTTCCTTGTGGAATAAAACTGGACAACATGAGCTTTCATCAAGATTCTCAGAATGGTGTGCAACATAAAACTTAGGTCAGAAACTAATATAATATGGTATGTCAACTGTAATTGAAAAATTAAAAAAATATGTCAATTTTATTTAGTGCAAACTGTATTTGGAAGTTTTTTTTGATGCTATTATAAATTGAATTGTTTTCTTGATTTTCATTTTGCATAGTTCATGGTATGCAGGTTGGATAGTTCATTTGTATAGAAAAATGGCATATTTTTATTTGTAGCCTTTGTAACCTGCAACTTTACTGAATTAGTTTATTAGTTATATCAGTGTTTTGGTGATATTATCTTATATATAATATCACCAAATATTATATATAAGAT
>NW_006434840.1:653144-659071 GCF_000325575.1 Pteropus alecto
AGATCTTGTCAACTGCAATCAGAAACTATTTTACTTCTTTTGTGATTTCGATGCTTTTTAAATTCTTATTCTTCCTTAATTACTGTGGCTAGGATTTCCAGTACGATGCTGAACAAAAATGGAGAGAGTGGGCATCCTTGTTTTGTTCTTGATTGTAGAAGAAAAGCTTTTACCTTTTCACAATGGAAAATGATGTTAGATACGGGCTTGTCCTATATGGCCTTTATGATGATAAGGTACATTCGTCCTATACCAAATTTGATGAGAGTTTTTATCATGAAAGGATGTTGTATTTTGTCAAATGTTTTTCTACATCTATTGAGATAATCAAATGATTTTTATAATTCATTTTGTTAATGTGGTGTATTACATTTATTGATTTTTATACGTCAAACTATTCTTTCATTTCAAGGATAAATCCCACTTGGTCATGGTGTATGACCTTCTTAATGTGCTGTTTAATTCAATTTGCTAATATTTTGGTAAGAATTTTTGCATTTATATTCATCAGGGATGTTGATCTATAGTTATATTTTCTTGGGGTGTCCTTGTATGGCTCTGGTATTAGAGTAATATTGGCTTTATAAAATGAGTCTGAAAGTGCTTTTACATCTTTAAATTTTGAAAGTATGAGAATGATTAGTATTAATTATTTTTTAAATATTTGGTAGAATTCACCAATAGAGCCATCTGGACCTGTTATTTTTATACTGGGAGGTTTTTGATTACTGATTCAATCTCTTTATTCATTATTAATCTGTTCAGATTTTCTATTTTCATGATTCAGTCTAGGTAGATTGTACATTCCTAAAAATATATACATTTTTTCCTGGATATCTAATTTACTGGTATATAATTTTTCATATTATTCTCTTATGATCCTTTGTAATTGTGTTATTAGCTATATGTCTCTTTTTTTCTTTTCTAATTTTATTTATTTCAGCCTTTTTTTCTCGGGTAGGCTAGCTAAAGTTTTGTCAATTATCTCTTAAAAGAAATCTTGGTTTTGTTGATCTGACTTTCTATTCTCCATTGCTTGGAACTTTATTTCCATCCTTTGGCTAAGTTTGTGTTTAATTCCTTTTTCTAGGTCTTAGAGTGTAAAATAAGGTTGTTTATTGATGATCTTTCTTATTTTTTATGTAGGCATTTATTGCTAGGAACTTCCCTCTTAGCACTTCTTTTGCTGCATTTCATAAGTTTTGGTATTTTGTGTTTCTATTTTCATTTATTTAAAAAACATTTTTACTTCCCTTTTTGCTTTCTTCTTTAACCCATTAATTTTAAAGAGTATTTTTTTTTTTTGATTTTCCACTTATATGTGAAATTTTCAGTTTTTCTCTTATTATCCATTTCCAGTCGTACACTATTGTGGTTGAAATAAATACCTGGTATGACTTCAATTTCTTTAAATTTGTTGACTTACTCTGTCACCTCATATATTTCCTATCCTTGAGAGTATTCCATGTGTACTTGAGAAAAATGTTTATTCTGCTGCTGTTTAATTCAATGTTCTTTTTTATGACGGTTAGGTCCATTTGTTCTATCATTTTATCAAGTGTTCTAATTCCTTATTGATTTTCTATCTGAATGATTTATTGATTTTTAAAAAGTAGGGTGTTGAAGTTTCCTATTATTATATTGCTGCATCTTTCTCCTTTTAGTTCTGTTAATATTTGCTTTGTATTTTTAGGTACTCAAAATATTGGGTGCATATATATTTATAATTGTTATGTCCTCATGATTTAATGACACTTTTTGATTATATAGTGACCTTTTGTGTCTCTTGTGGCAGATTTTGACTGAAAATCTATTTTGTCTGATATAAATATAGATGCTCTTGCTTTCTTTTGGTTAACGTTTTCATGCAATATCTTTTTCTGTCCCTTCCATGTCAGGTTATTTATGTCATACGTAAAGCTAGAGTGAGTCTCTTGTAAGCATCATATGGTTGAAATTTTTTCATCTATTCAGCCTCTATGTGTTTTTTAAATTGAGATATAATATTATGTAAGTTTAAGGTGTACAGTATGTTGGTCTCATACATTTATATATTGCAGTATTATTATTACAGTAATGTTAATTAACACATCATATAATATTTTTGGTGTTGAGAACAGTTAAGATTTATTCTCTTAGTAACTTTGAAGTTTGTATATAGTTTTGTTGACTATAATCACTTTATTGTGCATTAGATATACAAAACTTTTTTATATACTAGTTATAAATTTGCACACTTAAACAATATCTACCCAATTTCCTACCACCTGACCCTGGTAACCACCATTCTAGTCCTCTTTATCCATTTATTCATGATGACACAGGTTGTTTTCATATCTTTGCTATTTTGAATAATGCTTTAATTAACATAGGTATGCAAATATCTCTGCTCAGCAAGGAGCACATAACTCACAGAGGACACATCTGGATGTGGCTTGGGTAGGACTGCAAGTTGGGGTAGGCAGTGTTTCAGGCAATCCTCTAGGCAGAGCGACCTATCCAGTTTGACGATGTCTCAGCTACGGTGGCACTGAGTCTACACACTGGGATGGGGAGGGCTCAACAGAGGAACAATGGATACCACTAACACTTCTGTCTGGGAAATACCCTAGCCTCTGGCCCTCACTCCAACAACTCAGTGTCCCCCTGTAAGTCCCTGGTGCCCTCCACGCAGCACCACCGGTGCTGGTGCTCAGAATGAGCTGGTCTGTCACCGTAAAAGTCTCCTCACAGACACAGCTCCCTTAAGAGGCTTCTGCAGCTGCCAGCTAGCTGCTGCTGCTATCCCTCTGTCTCCCTCAGCCACTCGAGACCACGCAGCCTTGCATTCTTTCCCCGTCTTACTCCTCTCATTGCAGGGTGATTTCTAATTTCTCTCCCTTGTTGTAGGGCTTATTTATCTAGATCCCAGGTGACTTTCCTTGCTGTTTGCTCTGTGATTCTGTCACAACTTTGATTTGGTCTCAAGAGGGATGAACAAAGCCTCTATCATCTACACCATTTTTTTTCTCCTCCCACTTTAAAAAAAAAATTAGTGCTTGCCTTAGAGTTTGCAATATTCATTTACAGCTAATCTAAGTCCACTTTTAAATAACACAACCACTTTGTGCGTAGTGTAAGTACCTTATAATAACATTAAAAATATTGAATTTCTTGCTCCTATCTCTTGAATCATTGCTGCCATTTTTTCATTTATATATATGCATACATTAACATGCATGTATATATGTACACATAAACATGCATCATCAAATACATTGTTGGCATTATTTTGAACAGTTTTCTGTTAGATCAATTAAGAATAAGTAAAATAAAGTTTAATTTTACCTTTATTTATTCTTTCTTCAATGCTCTTTCTTACTGTACATAGATCCAAGTCTGATCTATATTATTTTTCTTCTTGCTAAGAACTTCTATTAACATTTCTAGCAAAGTCAGTCCAATGGCAACAAATTCCCTAGATTTTCATTTCTCTCAGAAAGTATTTATTTCTCCTTAACTTTTGAAGGATAATTTTACAGGGCACATCATTCTAGGTTGTTATATTTTTTCTCAACACTTTAAATATTTCACACCACTCTCTTTTTGCTTGCTTGGTTTCTGAGATAAATTCAAATGTAATTCTTATCTTTGTTCTTCTATCGGTAAGATACTTTCTCCTCTAGTTAATTCTGGGGTTCACCTTCATCTTTGATTTTCTATAGAGTGAATACACCAAGGTATAGTTTTATTTGGGGGGATATATCCTGTTTGAACTAGATTTTCATAAGCTAAAATGTTCATTGCAATCTCCAGAGAAACTACTAAGAAAATAATTTTAAAATTTATAAAAGAAATACTAAAGGGATTGAAGCTGTATTCCAGAAAATATATATTTGTCACAAATATGGCAGTAATAAACAAATAGGAGTTCAAAAATTTCATAAAACATAAAGAAAAATATCAAAATCCCTCCTTTTTAGTAATTACATTAAATGTGAAAGATTTAAACATGCTTATAAACACATAAAAACCAACAGTAGGAATTTATAAAATTGGATCCAACTATACGCTTACAACATGAGACACCATTTTAGATTCAAATATACAAATAAACTGAAAGTAAAAGATTGGACTGAGATATGCCATGCATCCCTGGGCTGTTGGCCGCATACTTCCCATCTCTGCCTCCATCTTTGCGTGGCTTCCATTTATGAAGGCTCATCCCTCATGACAAGCACCTACCAAAGTCCACATCAACTGATACCATCAAGTTGGACATTAGAATTTCAACATAAGAATTTGGGAGCAGAAGACACAAACATTCAGACCATAGCATTGGGGGGAGGGAGGTATGGGCACTGAGTACTATTGGGTACTGACAGCTTCTTTTTGAAATGATGAAAATATCCTGAGATTAGATAGTGGTGATGGTCTCACAACTTTGTGAATATGCTAAAACCCACTATATTGTATAGTTTTAAAAAGTGGATTTCATGTTACATGAATTATATCTCAGTAAATTTGCTATTTAAAAATCTCAGCAAGAAGTTTTTGTAGACAGAGAGAAATATATTTTAAAATGTATATAGAAAAGAATATCACCTAAAATACTTAAACCAATTTTGAAAAAGAACAATAAGTTTGGGAAATCATTGTATTTGTAGATAAAGTTACATTATAGACACAATAATCAATAAAGTGTGGTACAGAGAGAGACACATAGACTAATGAAACTGAATAAAAATAGACCCATAGAAACAGACCTGAGTCAACATACCAAAATTATTTAGGCAAGGGTGCAAAAGTAATTTGGTAGAGAAAGAAAAATTATTTCAATAAATGATACTGTAGCAATTGGACATCAATAAGCAAACAAAAAAATTAAGCCTAAAACTAAGTGTCACGCCTTATAAAAAATTAACTCAGGGTAGACCATGGGCTATTAGGCTTTTAGGAAAACGCTTTGTAAAAATTATTGGAATTTGTGACCAGGTAAAAAGTTCTTAGACTTGATATAAAAATCATGACCCATAAGAGAAAAATTTTAAATTGCATTTGATCAAATTTAAAACTTTTCCTTGTGAAATTCCTATTAAAGGTGGAAAGGCAAGCTACAGAATGGGAGAAAAAATTTTCCATCACTAATCTGACAAAAGACACTTATCTAAAATATATAAAAGTCTTTTAAGTCTCAACAGTACATTAATGTATCCAATTAGAAAATCTGCATCAGACCTGGACATTTCAATGAAGAGGACATACAAGAACTGGGCAAAATGGTATAGGTGATACAAGTTTTGCTAATTTCCTCTTGCAACCACATCAAAGTTGAGACAGAAACACGGAGCAAACAGCAAGCAAAGTCACCTGGGGTCTAAATGAACAGAAGCAGTACAACTAGGGAGAGAAATAAGAAATCACCCTGCAACGGTTGGAAGTAGGAGGGGGTGAAGACACGAGGCTGCCAGGTCCCCAGGTGCTGAATGAGACAGAGGCTACAGCAGCTACAACCGGCAGCTACAGATGCTTCTTAAAGGGGCTGTGTCTGCAACCAGACTTCCATGGTGACAGACCAGCTTGCTTTGAGCACCAGTATCGGTTGGCTGCTCAGGGGTCAACAGGGACTTACAGGGGTCACTGAGATGTCAGAGCAAGAGTGGGAGAAGAGGTTTTCTCCCAGGAAGAAGTGCTGGTGGGATCCATAGCTCCTCTGTTCAGTCTTCCCCCCCTCCCAGTGTGCAGATGCAGGCACTGCCATAGCTGAGACTTCACCAAACCGGATAAGAGAGATTGCTCCACCCAGAGGTTTCTTTGAAACTCTGCCTCCCCTAACTCACAGCCCCACCCAAGCCACATTCAGTTGTATCCTCAGGCAGTCCTGTGCCACTTGCTGAGCAGGGACAAAACTCACACTGGTGGCAGCTGATCTCGGTTTCTGGCATGGC
>NW_006434840.1:659113-672714 GCF_000325575.1 Pteropus alecto
ACCAGGTGGCCCTGGAGGGGCGCAGGCTGGGACTAAACTTGGCCTGCACCTGAACCCCTCTCAGGATTGTGCCACTGGACACCTGCTACACAAAGCCACGCTAATAAGACTGGGAGACTTAGAAGCTTTGATTAGTACACAGAAGCACATGCAGAAATGCAGTTAAAATGGGAAAACAAAGAAGCAGAAACCATTTGAAGGAAAAGAACAGAGATGCAAAAAAAAAAAAAAAATGGAGCCAAGCAATCTAAGAGATGCAGAGTTCAAAACATTGGTTTTAAAAAATGCTCAATGAAATTAAAGGAATTGTAGATGAACTCCATGAGAACTTTAACAAAGAGATAAAAAACGTAAAAATAGAAATGGAAATTTTAAAAAGGAATCAGTCAGAAATGAAGAACACATTATCTGAGTGTATTAGAGGGTATCAATGGAGTAGATAAAGAGCAGGGTTGAACTGCTGATATATAGGAATTGGAAGCTGAGAACTCTCAATAAGAATGGCAAGAAAAAAGAAGGCAAAACTATAATAATAATGTAAGGAGCCTATGGGACACTATTAAATGTAAAAATAGTCATTTCATAGAAGTACATGAATGAAAATAAGACATTGAAGAGCTATTTGAAGAAATAATGATTAAAAAAAAAAAACTTTCCTAACCTGGTGAAGGAAATAGACATAAAACCCCAGGCAGCACAGAGAGCCCCCAAAACCAGAAACCCAAAGAGGCCCACACCAAGACACATCATCATTAAAATGCTAAAGGTTAAATACAAAAAGAGAATCTTAAAAGCAGCAAGAAAAAAACAGATAGTTACCTACAAGGGAGAACCCATAAGGCTGGCAGTTGATTTCTTAAAAGAAACCATGCAGGAAGAAGGGCTTGGCACAAAATATTTGATGTGATGAAAACCCAGAATCTACAATCAAGATTACTTTATCCAGCAAAGCTATCATTTAGAGTTGAAGGACAGATAAAGGGCTTCCCAGACAAAAAGAAGCTAAAGAAATTTATCAGCGCCAAGCCAGTATTACAGGAAATGTTGGAGGGACTTCTTTAAGAAGAGAAAAACATGTATCAAAAACAGGAATAAAGAATGGTAACAACTACATATCTATCAATAAGTACCTCAAATGGAAAAGAATTCAGTACTCCAACCAGAAGAGAGAGTGGCTGAATGGATAAGAAAATAAGAACCCTATATATGCTGCCTACAAGAGGCTCTCTTCAGATTAAAAGACACCGACAGACTAAAAGGAAGGGGATTGAAAAAGATATTTCCTTGATGGACCTAGAGGGTATTGCCCTGAATTAAATGGGAAGGATAGAGAAAGACACATATCGCATGATTTCATGTACATGTGGAATCTAAAGAACAAATAAACAATGGCAAAAGCGGAAATAAACTCATAGATACAGAGAATATTTTGAGAGATACTAGATGGGAGGGGGATTGGAGTGTAAGAAAAAAAGCAAAGGGATTAAGAGGTACATATGGATAGTTGCAGAACAGACATGGAGATGTAGAGTGTATCATGGGTTAGATAGTTAGTAATGTAATAAATATGTAAGGGGGTACTAGATTTAGTGGGGTGACTGCTTTGTGAGTATGTGGATCTTTGATTACTAGGTTGTACAGCTGAAATCGGTATATTATTGTATGCCAAATAAAATTGAAAAAAAAATTAAATGAATTTTACAATGTAAATATGAACAACTAATTGTCTATTATATTTCAATAAAGCCAGGAAAAAAAATAAATATTCATGTAAAAAGAATTAAAGAATGTAAATTGATGTACTGATAAATGAGAGAAAATGGAATCATATTAAATGTTCAATTAAAACCAAAATAGCATAAAATAAGTACAAAACAAAAATAGGAAAAAAGAGTAAGGACAATAAATAGAAAACAGTAACAAATATTATAGATATTAATCTGACTCTATCAGTAATCACTTTGGACATCAATTGCCCAAATGCACCAATTAAAGAAACAGATTGTTAGGGTGGCTTAAAAACAAGTCCTAATTACATGTTATCTACAAGAAACTCACTTTAAATATAAAAATAAATAGATTAAAAATAAATGAATAAAGAATATACCATGCTAATGTTAATCAAAGGAAAGCAGGACTATTTTAATTTCAGACAGATCAGACTTCAAAGCAAAGCAAGTTATCAGGGATAGAAGAGAGCATTACATAATTATAAAGTGGTCAATTTTTAAAGATGACATAATAATCCTTGTGTATGTGTTTAACAATAGAGTGTCAAAGTATCTGAGGCCTAACCTAATAAAATTTCAAAGAGAAATAGGTGAATCCACTATTATACTTTGAAACTTCAACACTCCTCTCATAAATGGACAGATGTAGCATACAGAAAATCAGTAAGTATATTGTTGGGTTCAACACCACCGCCAATCAACTGTGTATAATTGATATCTATAGATTACTTTATCTAACATCAACAGAATACATATTTTTTTTTTCTCAAGCACACCAAGACACCACATTCTAGGCTATAAGGCAAATCTTAATAATTTTAAAAGAATAGAAATCATACAATGTTGGCCCTTTTCTCAGATCACAATTGAATTAAACCAGAAATCAATAACAAAGATAACTGGAAAATATTAAAATATGTGGTGCTTAAACAACACACTTGTAAATAACACATGGCTCCAAAACAAATCTCAAGAGATATTTAATATGTTTTGAACTAAATAAAAATGACAGTGCAATTTTTCAAAATTTGTGAGATGCAGCCAACTCACCACTTAGAGGAAAAATTATTGCATTGAATGTATATATTAAAAAAGAAGAAAGATCTAAAATCAGTAACTTAAGTTTCCACCTTAGGAACTAAAAAGAGATTAAATTCAATTGAAAGTGAGCAAAACAAAATAATAAAAAAAGAATTAGAGCACTAGAGTTATCAGAAGGATCACTTCATAAGTTATATAAATGTCTAACCACTACACTGTACACCTGAAACTAAGATAGTATTGAATGTCAACTGTAATTTAAAAATTAAGATAAAATAATAATAAATAAAAGACAAAAATAAAGTAGTTTGCATGTTTGGAAAAAAGAATTAGAGCAAAAATCAAATAATATTGAAAACAGAAAATCATTTTAAAAAATCAGTGAAATCAAAATCTGTTTTTGAAAAGATTAGGAAAATTGATAAGCCTCTAGACAGGCAAAGAAAAAAAGACAGAACGTAAATTTCTAAGATCAGAAACAAAAGAAGGGGCATAACTACATATTCTATGGACATTAAAAGGATAATAAAATAATACTACGAACAACTTTATGACCTCAAATGTGATAATTTAGATGAAATGGACCAAGTTCTTGAAAGACAAAGCCCACACAAAAAGAAATAGACAGTTTCAGTGGGTTGTATCTATTAAATAAATTAAATCAATAATGAATAACCTTCTAAAGCCGAAAGCACCAAGCCCAGATGGGTTCACTGATGAATTCTACCAAATATTTAAGACTACCTTATGTCAATTCTCTATATTATCTTTCAGAAGATAGAACCAAAGGGTATGCTTTTTAATTCATTCTATGAGGCCCGCATTACTCTAATATTAAAACCAGATAAAAACAGTACAAAAATACTACACACCAATATTTCTCATAAATAAAGATGCAAAGTCCTGAACAAAATATTAGCAAATCAAATTCAACAATGCTTAGAGTTATACACCAGAAAAAAGTGGGTTTTGTCCAAGCAATGCAGGCCTGTTTCATTATTTGAAAATCAATTGATGTAATCCATCACATCAACAGGCTAAAAAGAAAAATCACATGATCGTATTAATAGATTCAGAAAATGCATTCAATGAAATCTAATTGTTAGTTATGATAAAAACTCTAAGTATAGTAATATGAAAGACCTTTTCATCTTGATAAAAAAAAATATACAATAAAACCTCTACAGCTAACATAGTACTTAATAGTGAGAATCTCAAAGCTTTTCTGCTAATGTCGGGTAGAAGGCAAAGATATCCCCTACCACCACTCACTTTCAACAATGTACTGGAACTTCTGTCTAATTCAATAAAACAAGAAATGAAAATAAAAGGTACACAGAATGGGGAGAAAGAAATCAAATTGTCTTTGTAAATGACATGATTGTTTATGTAGAAAATAGAAAAGAATGGACAAAAAATCTCCTGGAAATAATAAGCAACTATGGCAAGGTTGCAGAATACAAAATTGATATATAAAAGTCACTTTCCTACATATCAGCAATGGAGAAAATGGAATTTGAAATTAAAAAACAAACAAACAAACACAATATCATTTACTTTTGCACCTCCAAAATAAAATACTTAGGTATAAATCCAATACAAGTTGTATATGGGAAAAATTAGAAAACTGATGAATGAAATAAAAGAATTAAATAAATAAATTCTATGTTCATGGATAGGATGACTCAATATTGTCAAGTTGTCAGTTCCTCCCAACTTGGTCTATGGATTCAATTCAATCAAAATTAAAATCTCAGCAAGTCATTTGCTGGATATTGACTAACCAATCAAATGTTTTTACAAAGAGGCAAAAGAAACAGAAGAAGCAACACAATATTGAAGGAGGAAAATAAAGTTGGAGGACTGACCCTAGCCAGCTTCAAGACTTACTATAAAGATATATTAACCAAGACCATGTGTAATTGGAGAAATAATAGAAAAAAATAGATGAACAGAATAGTGAGTGCAGAAATAGACCCATGTAGATAGTCAACTGATTTTTTTATCAAAAAAGCAAAGGTAACAGAATGGAGCAAAGAATATCTTTTCAACAAATGGTACTGGATAAGCTGGACATCCACATACAAAAAAAGGGAAGAATTTAGACACAGAACTTACACCTTTTGCAAAAATTAACTCAAAGTTGATTTGAGACCTAAATGCAAAATGTGAAACTATAAAACTCCTAGAAGATAACATAGAAGAAAACCTAAATGACCTTGAGTATGATGATGACTTTTTAGATACAAGACCAAAAGCATGATTCATGAAGAAATAATCGATAAGCTGAACTTCATCAAAATTAAAAATTTATTCTCTGTCAAAGACAATGACAGGAGAATGAGAATACAAGCCACAGACTGAGCTAAAATATTTCCAGAAGGTATATTTGACAAAGTACAGTTATTCAAAATATACAAAGAATGGTTAAAACCCAGCAATAAAAAAAAAAACAACCCAATTTTAAAAATGGACAATGACTTTAATAGATATTTCAATAAGGAAGATATACAGATGGCAAATAAGCATATTAAAAATGTTCTACATCACATGTTATAAGGGAAATACAAATTAAAACAAAAATGAAATGCCTATTAGAATGACCAAAATCTGGAATACAGACATCAAATAATGGTGAAGATGCAGATCATTTATTGCTGGTGGGAATGCAAAATGGTACAGCTACTTTGGAAGACGGTTTGGTGGTTTGTTATATAACTAAACATACTCTTCCATATGATCCACCAATTTGCTCATTAATATTTACCCAAAGGAATTGAAAAGTTATGTTCATACAATATCCCATACACAGATATTTATTGCAGCTTTATTCATACTTGCCAAAACTTGGAAGGAAACAAAATGCCACTCAGTAGGTAAATGGGTATATAAACTGTGGCACATCCAAACAATAAAAATAAATGAGCTACTGAACCATGAAAAAACATGGAATAACTTTAAAATGCATATTACTAAGTGAAAGAAGGTAACTTCAAAGTACTGTACAATTCCGACTAAATGACATTCTGGAAAAGGCAAAACTATGGAGATAGTAAAAAAGATCAGTGGCCACCAGAGTTTTGGGCAGGAGGAATGAATAGGTGGAGCATAGAGGATTTTTAAGGCAGTAAAAATACACCTTTGGTACCATAATGATGGATACTTGTCATTATACATTTATCCAGACCCATGGAGTATACAAAAGTAAACTGAAATGTAAACTATGGACTTCAAGTGATTATGATGTGTCAGTATAAGTTCATCAATTGTAACAAATTTACCACTATGGTGGGAGATGCTTGCGTGGGAGAAGAAGGTATATAAAAAATCTCTACCTTTTTCTCAATTTTTCTATGAATGTAAAACTGCTCTAATGAATAAAATCTTAGTGAAACAAATCCAGTTTAAATTAATACCAAGTAAATTTCAATAATATACAAAATATTTATTCCTATAGGGCTTCATTTTCTCTCCCCTCAATTGTGCTATTATTGCCATAGAAATTACATCATTATATGTTAAAAGTTTATCAACACTTTATAATTACTGCTTTATGCAGTTGTATTTTAAATGATATGAGGAAAAACAAGTCAAAACCAAAAAATATAGTTCTACTGTCTTTCACATTAATTTATGTACTTAAGTTTATGGTGCTCTTCATGTTTCTACCTGCTTCTGTGGGAGAAAAGGTGGAAAATTAGCTACCCACTTGTCCTTAATAAAACTGTTGAGGTGGGTAGTTTTCCCTGGGTGTTTAACTAGAGTTGAGAAGGTACTGTCAAAAAGATTTATTTTTGTTATGTTAGGCCACCTTTTCCCTAGCCCTTTGGTTAGGGTGAACAGAGATTTCTCAAAGTACTTTTTGTTTGGATCTGTTGGCTGTTATAGATTGGAAGATTCTGCAATGCCCTGTCTGGGATATATGAGAGGACATAATGGAACCAAAGGAGTTCGCCATTATGTTGTGGGTCAAGTCACAAGGCAGTTTATTTATTTCCACACTTCAGAGCCGTATTATGCTTTTTTTTTTTTGTCTTATATACAGTGCTTTTAGTTTTGAGGGAGAAGGAACTGGGAGTAATTGATTTGCACCTTCTTGGCTGCAATCAGAAGTCTCTTTTGCCCCTTCTATATAGATTATTTATCTCATGATTAAGTTTTGAGAGTTCTTTATACATTTTTGATACAAATCTATTAATACACATGTGCTTTTCACATTCCTATACTCAGCCATGGCTTATTTTTAATTTTTTAAACATTTTGTTACAAAAAACACAAGATTTCCATTTTTATAAGTTCAATCTATCAATTTTTTATGTCATGATTTTTATGTCTTATCTAAAAAAAATATTTGCCTGACTTGAGTTCAAAAAGTTTTTCTCCTATGTTTTCTTCTAACAAACAATTTTGTTTAACAAACAAGCTGTGAACTCGGTGGGGGACATCTTTTATAATTTGCAAAAAGTTGCTGTATGGACTAACAATAACCTTATTGGTGAATGAAAATAATGCAAAGAAATTGAAACTGTTAATGGGGACGTGGTTCAGTTGGTCTACTAGGTGGTCTCGCCCGGTTAGAGAAGATTTCTAGGCTGTGAGGAAAATGTGGAGATTTAGAAACTAGAGTTCTCTAAAGAGTCAAAGAGCAGCCATAGAATAGGTGGTGCTGAAGATATGAGAAAACTGGCAGGACCAGTTGTGGCCATCAAAAAATATGATATGTGAGCTGAAGATTTCAATTGTGGAGTGCTTCCATGTAAACTTGAGGTTCAGGTTTAAACATAAAAACGAATAGGTGAAGTGAAAATGGATTTGAAGAAAAGTCTCGAAGGAAGTCAAGGAATTCTAAGAATAGGCTTTTGGTTGGATCATTCTTGTGGACATTGAAGTCACATGATGATAACAGGCTATGGGGTAGAGAGAAATACTGTAAGTCTAGTACAGTCTTCCAATAATATGGATGTGGATGTGTGATGTCTTACAAATGTAAGAGGGCTTTTTAGAATAAAAAGTGTATTGAGAAATAACTGTGAGTTGAAGTAGCAGAATGAAGACAGGAAAACATAGAACATGGGGCTAATGGTAGTGTGCACTAATAAATTACCATTTTATTTTTGGGACAAAACCATTCTGATGGAGATGGCAGCATAGTGATTGTAAGATGACTAAAAGTTCAAATTGGAATATGAGTGTCAAATTTGATTATAGTCACCCAAATCATTAGTTTTGAGATGCTCAGATGCTAGAACACACAGAAGCAGTTTCAGACTCTGTCTCAAGTCTCCTCTCAGGAAAGGAAGTAATCATCTTCAATGGTGGCCACTGGCTGAAGGGAGGCATAATGATTGTTGTTTCACAGCCCAAAATCAGAAATATAACAGGGACTTAACCTCAACCAGAGGCAGAATCCCCTAACACAAAGCCTGAGAAGTAGTACTTAGCTGTGGAAATGAGCAGGTGGTCTTAGCGAGAGCTGTTTTAGTGGACAAATGAGCGTAAAAGTTAGATTGTAGTTGATTACTGAATGAGAGATAAGGGAGTGATGACTTTAAATAGCATGAGTAAGAAGCTTGAGAGAGAGGAAAGATTAGAAAGACCGGGTAAAAGCTAATGGTAATACAATTTTTTTTTCATTGAGATATAATTGACATATAACATTATATTAGTTTTAGGTGTACAACATAATGATTCAATATTTGTATATATTGAAAAATGGTCACCACAATAAGTCTAGTTAACATCCATCACCACATAGTTATAATTTTTTTCTTGTGTGAGAACTTTAAAAAGATATTTACATCCAAAATTTCAGGAATCCATAAAACTTCTCATTACTCATTCAGGTCCAATGATCAATCCTATAATCATATAAAATTATTATGCTTTTTTTCTCCTTGATTATCATCACACTAACAAGAAAGTGAATATTAGACCTTTATGTAATCAAAACTCTAGTTCTTATAAATTAAAATTTACTCAATCTTCTAAATATTAAATATTGTGTTTTAGTCAAAACTAATCATGCCCAAATCCATAGTAGTTAGTGGTTTTCAGATTTATCATTGATAAAAATTTTGCATCTGTTTGCAAAACATTTTTTAAATAAGTATTGAGGTATAATGGACATATAACATTTGTTTTAGGTCTACAACATAATGATTCAATATTTGTTTACATTGCAAATGATCACCACAATCAATTTAGTTCCATCCATCACCAAACATGGTTAACGATTTGTTTATTATGATGAATTCTTTTAAGACTTACTCTCTTAACAACTTTCCAATATGCAATAGAGTATTATTAACTGTAGTCAACATGCTGTACACTACATCCCAGGACTTATTTATTTCATAACTGGAAGTTGCATCTTTTGATACTCTTCCCCATTTTGTGCACTCTTTACCTCTGGCAACCAACAATCTGTTTTGTGTCTGGAGTTCAGCATTTTTTTTCTTTGTTTTGCTTAATTTTATATTTTGTATATAAGAGAAATTATATAGTATTTGTCTTTCTTTGTCTGACTTATTTCACTTAGCATAATGCCCTCAAGGTCCATCCATGTCACTAATGACAAGATTTCTTTCTTTTTTATGAGTGAACAATATTCTCTATTCTCTTTATTCATTCATTCACTGTGAACACTTAGGTTGCTTTCATATTTTGGTTATTGTAAATAATGCTGCAATGAACACAGGAGTGCATATACCTTTTAGAGTTAGTGTTTTTGTTCTTTCAATAAATACCCAGAAGTAGAATTGCTGGATCATATGGTAGTTTTACTTTTATTTTTTTGAGGAACCTCTGTATTATTTTCTAAAATGGCTACATCGATTTACATTCCTACAAACAGTGCACAAGTGTTCCTTTTCTCTACAGTCTTGCAATACTTATTTCTTATCTTTTTGGTACTAATCATTCTAATACGTGTGTGAGGTAATATTTCCGAATGATTTTTATTTGAATTTCTCTGAATATTAGTGATATTGAGCACTTGCATTTTTTTTAAATAAAAGAGACTTGAATATATTTATAGGCTGAGAAGGAAGAGTAGAAATGGAAAGGTTAAAGAATCTCGAAGGAAACAAAATCACTGGTGGAGTGAGAATTTTGAACAAAGAAGAAAAGATGGTACACATAGTACTGGGCACAGGTTAAAAGAACGATTAGCTCTGAGCAGGAAGAATGATCTCTTTTCTGAAACTGGAGAAGAGATGTAACATGAGTATAGGAACAGTTGAAATTTTAGTTTAGATTCTGGAATATTAGGCAATGTATAATGTTATAATAGCAACTATTTACTGAACATTTACTACGTTTCAGATCTTGAAGCACTTACATTTCATCTGATTTTTCCAACTCAATGCTCTCTAAAACATGATGAGGTAAAGCCAATTATTATTTACAGAAAAGAAAACAGAGGCTCAGGGAGGTGAAGGAATTTGTCCAAGGTCACACAGCTAGGAAGGGGGCAGTTCCAGCACCTGAATTTATAGACTGACAATAGAGCCCAAGTTCTCAACTATTATAGTTGGAGATACCAATATGTGTTGAGAATGAGAAGGGAGGCAGTTAGTTTTCAGATTTGAGAAAAGTGGAGCCATCTGACTTAGCCTTTGATGAAAATGGGAGAGAGAAAGCTGACCAACACTAATTGAAGAGTTACAGCAAGACTTAGTTTATCAAATTTTTCAATTCAAATACTTCTTATAGAAGAGAAGAGTTAACAGGCACCTGCAGATGTGTCTGTGATATCACCTAAACACAATCCACAAGCAAAAAAAAAAAAAGTCTAGGTCACTTTTATCATAAAAATTAATACAAATTTAGTGTTTGGTTCTTTCAGTGTGATCTAGCTAAAATGAACTACTTATTTCTCCTACAGAAGCCCTCATCACCACCTTACTGCTCTGTACATTCTGCTTTGAAACTTCCTCCCGTTCATTAACAATTATTCCCAATCTTACTCAACACATAAGGATTCAGTGGAATCTTCCTAGGCTTCCACAAATTGGAAATAATCCTGTTTCCATCCTTATTACATGTTTATTTTTCTTTCCTCTATTGTATTACAGGTGTCTGGGTGCATGTCTGGCCTATGAGTCCCTAGATAACATAAGCTTTTTTTTTTTTTTTAGATTGAATTGGGGATCCTCCGTGGCTGTCAGATGGGTGTGTTGCTCATCTTTAGGATTTGTTCGAGGGCATTTGAACTCAGAAATGCTAGTGAATGTCATCGATCTAATTCGTGGTTAAGTTAGGTGTAGAACCCTGGTTTCCTAATTCACTAGATGAAGAGAGGCAGGGAGAAGGAGAGGAAGAGAAGGCAGTATTCCTCACGAGGTCAGAAAGTTTTTTTCTGTTCATTGATGCTTTTCTAAAATCTAGAACAGTGCCTGATGCATAGCAAGTGTTCAATAAATATTTACTTAATGAATAAATCATGACGCAGTGCCAAGCAAGCGACTACACTTGAGAGCTCCCGTCAGACTAAGGTGGAGGGTCAGGGTGTGCCTGCATCCTGGCAGGAGTGGGCAGAGGCTTTGTCTCAGTTTTCTTCTCTCTCACCCCTCTGTGCTCAAGGGTAGGCACTTGCGCATGGGATTCAGAGCTGAGATTATCTAAAGCCACAGGGAAAATGGTGGAAAATTCACTGTCGCATTGCAAGAAAGAGCGAGTTATGGCTTTGTTCTTTTCTTAAGCTCTCAACTTGACTTCATATTATATTTCGTGTGGGCTTTTATTACTGAATCTTGGTTAAACTCCTCGGGCTTAACCTTTAGTCTTCAAAAATATTGGGCAGTTGCATTCCCTGTCCACCTCGTTACTGTAGTAATCGGTTATGTACTCTTAATTGGAATAAACATGATGAGTACCTCTTTACTCAATTCTATCCCACAATTGCAGATAACTATGTTAAAAACTAACAACAGAAGAAATACCAAGAAGACGCCATCTCAGCATTAAGGGATATTCCTTTTAGTGAAGTAAACCAAATGTTCTTTATTGTAGCCAAAGAACTTTATACCAAAAACTGAATTGTATATAGACTAACATCATTTATTGTGTGTTTTTGACATCATGATTTTCACCACAATTGTCTTTCTTATTGATACACAATATTGAGATATTTTTAAAAATGCAAGTTGAACTTTTATTAGATTGTTCCATTAATACTGTAAAAGTGCACAGATATTAGTTATTAATGGAAGAATAAATAAAATATTGTATTGCCATAAAAAGAATAAATAAAAAATGTACAAATGTATGCATGCACTTAAAGATGATGAAAACAACAGTAAAAGAATTTAATAGCAAGAGAATTCCAATTCAGGACCGAGGAAACATGGTGGAGTGAGAGACATCTCCAGATCTCTCCCCTTGAAACGACAATAAGCTGAACATCTAAAACTCAACAAAGAACAACCAAACTGCACATCAGCACATCTGAGTGTGGGATCTGTGCATAAGAGCTACCACAGGTCGGAATCTGGATGTCGGGCTGTGGACTGGGAGAAATAAAGAAGCTGCCTCAGGCAGCCAAAAGAACTCCCTGTAGCGGGAGGGGAGAAGGTGTGGCAGTTTCTGCCATGAGTTCCCTGAACAGCCCTGCCTGGGAGCGTTAGTGAGTTCCATCCAGCCAGCGGCAGGGCCCAGACATCAGGGCAGAAAGCAGAGAAGCAGATGACAGGGAAACAACAGTTGATTTTTTTCTGGCTGCGGTTGCAAAACCAACGCTGAGCTGCAGCCCCCAAACTCCAACCTACTGGGCCCCTCCCCCCATATCATCCAAGACCAATCACTGCGAAGCCTCAGGAGAATCTGAGCAAATGTTACCAAACTGTTGCTAATAGTGACAGGGAATACAACTGATGGTAGCAAGCGTGATTAAATATCTACAAGAAAATTAAAAAGGCATTATATAAAGGCATTATTAAGTCCTTATAAAAGCAGGGATCCAAGAAGCTTAAACGTCAACTACTGGAAACCAAGAGAAAAGCTCCTTTTTTGCAGCAGGCTAAAAAGAGACCTTTATATAATCCTTCTGGGGAAAAAAGCAGAATACATTTCCATTAATGCACAGGTGGAGGTATAGTCCACTAAACACTAAGAACAACCAAGGTGACAAGTCATCTCAGAAAAAAAAGAGAAAAATCTCCAGAAAATAAGCTTACAGACCTAGAAATATATGACTTAAATGACAGAGAATTTAGGATGGTACTTCTGAAAAAACTCAGTGAGTTCCGAAATTAGTCATATCAGCAATTTCAAGAATTAAAAAAAAAAAAAAAAACAAATAAATGAGCAGAGCAAGGAGATTGAAACCTTCAAAAAGAACCAAATAGAACTTCTGTGGATAAAAAACACACTTCAAGAGTTGAAAAATGAAATAGCAAGAGGATCAGTCGAAGACAGAAATCTAGAAATAAATCAGAAAAAAAAGAAAGAAACAGAAAAATAAAAAAAAAAATAAAGAGAAATACAAGAACTATCTGATCTGATAAGGAGAGGACTCATAAGAATAATAGACATTATCAAATGCAAGGAAAAGGAGCAGGGATTAGAGAGCATTTATAGACAAAGAGTAGACAAGAACATCCCAAATCTAAGGAATGAACTGGATCTTGGAATTCAAAAAGTCAACAGAACACCCAATTATCTAAAACCAAAAATGCCTTCACCAAGACACATTATATTAAAATTATCAAAAATTAACGACAAAGAATTCTCAAGGTAGCCAGGGAGAAGAAAATAATTATTTATAAAAGAAAACTCATTACATTATTTTCAGACTTCTCAGCACAGATCTTACAAGCCAGAAAGGAGTTG
>NW_006434840.1:675366-686194 GCF_000325575.1 Pteropus alecto
GTATTAAGTGAGGTTTTTTTTTTTTTTTTTTTTTCCCAAAGAAGAGATATTATATAATGGTTCCTGGCCTGTTGCCAAGAAGATGTTTTTCTTTTGCTTTCCAGTAGGTGATGTCTAAGCCTCTTGTATCTCTGCTTTATATAAAACCTTAAAAATTCCTTTATATAATGCCTGTATTTTCTTGTAGATATTTAATCATGCTTGCTACACTCAGTTTCAGTCCCTGTCAGTGTTAGCAACAGTTTCGGTAGCGTTTGCTCAGATTCCCCTGAGTCTCTGCAGTGTTCGGTCTTGGAGGGCATGGGAGGAGGAGCCCTCTGGGTTGGGAGTTGGGGGCTGCGGATCAGCCATGGTTTTGGAACCACAGTTGGTAAAAATCAACTATTGTTTTTCTGCCGTCCCGTTTGTCTGCCTTCTGACCTGAGGAATGGGCCCTTCTGCCAGCCAGCTGTAGGGACCTCACCACTTTACCAGGCAGGGCTGTTCATGAAACTTGCCTCTTCTTCTCCTCTCCTCCTCCTCCTACAGGTAGGTCCAGTGGCTGCGAGAGGCAGGTTCTTTATTTCTCCCAGTCCACCGCCTGACACCCAGGGTTCTGACCTGTGATAGCTCTTATGCGCAGATCCCAAGCTCATGTGGTGGTGTGCAGTTTGGGTGTTTTTTGTTGTTGTTGTTGAGTTTTAGATGTTCAAGTTGTTTCAAGTGGAAAGATCTTGGGATGTTTCTCACTCTGCCATGTTTCCAAAGGTCTTTCAACACCAAATTTAATAACCTAAAAGAAATGGACCAGTACTTAGAAAAGTAAAATCTTCCTTGACAGAATCAAGAAGAACTGGAAAATCTAAATAGACAGATCAGCAGTATGGAAATTGAAACAATCATCAACCTATCAAAAAATAAAAGTCTAGGACCAAATAGCTTCACCAGTGAATTCTACGAAACATCCAAAGAAGATTTAATGTTTATTCTCCTCAAAATCTTCCATAAAATCTAAGAGGAGACAATACTTCCTAACTCATGCTATGAGGCAAATATTACTCTGATACCAAAGCCTGGTAGGGATAACACACACACAAAAAGCTACAGACCAATATCTCTCATGAACACAGAAGCAAAAATCCTAAATAAGATACTAGCGAACCGAACGCAGCAACATATTAAAAAGATTATAAACATGATCAAGTGGGCTTTATCCCAGAGGCACAGGGATGGTTCAGCATATGCAAATCAATTAATGTGATACACCACATAAACAAATTAAAAAGTAAGAATCATATGATCATATCAATAAATGCAGAAAAAGCCTTCAACAAGATACAGCATCCATTTATAATCAAAACAGTTAACAAAATCGTTATAGAAGGAAAGTACCTTTACATAAAAAGGTGATACATGATAAATCCTCAGCCAACATTATACTTAACGTTGAAAAACTCAAAACTTTCCCTCTAAGATCAGGAACAAGGTAAGGCTGTCTACTAACACCACTGTTATTCAGTAGAACATTGGAGGTCCTGGCAAGTGCAATCGGAAAAGAGAAAGATATAAAAGGCACTTAAATAGGAAACGAAGAAGTCAAACTGTCATTATTTGCAGACGGCATGATTCTCTATATAGAAAATGCTAAAAACTCCACAAGAATAATACTAGAAACAATTAGCAAATACAGTAATGTATCTGGAGACAAAATCAACGTTCAAAATTCCATAGTGTTCCTATATTCTGATAATGATGTGTCGGGAAAAGAAGTGGAAAAATAATTTCTTTTGTAATTGCGACTAAAATAATAAAATACTTAGAGATAAATTTAATGAAACATGTGAAGGACCTATATAATGAAAACTACAAGACCTTATTAAAAGAAATCGAAGAAGATACAAAGAAATGGAAAGATATTCCATGTTCTTGGGTTGGAAGAATCAACATAGTTAAATAACCATATTACCTAAAACATTATACAGATTTAATGCAATCTCTATCAAAATCTCTCTCTTTTTTTTTTTTAAGAAATGGAACAAAAAATAGTCAGATTTTTATGGAAGCACAAAAGACCCCAAATTGTCAAAACTATCTTGAGAAAAAAGAACAGGGCTGGAGGCATCACTCTGCCCAACTTCATATTATACTACACAGAGACAGTAATCAAAATGACATGGTATTGGCCGCAAAACAGACACATGGACCAGTGGAACAGAAGTTAGAGTCCAGAAGTAAACTCATATTTACATGGGCAAATAGTTTTCAACAAAAAAAAACCCAAAAACATACAGTGGAGACAAGAAACTCTCTTCAATAAATGATGCTGGGAAAACTGGAAAGCCATCAGTAAAAGAATAAAACTAGGCTGTTGTCTATCACCACACACCAAAATTAATTCAAAATACATTAAGGATGTGAGTATAAGACCTGAAATAATAAAATGCATATTAGAAAACATAGGAACTAAACTCTTGGACATTGGACTTAAAGAGAAGTTTATGATTTTGACATCAAAGACAAGGGAAGTAAAAGCTAAAATAAATGAATGAGACTACACCAAACTAAAAAGTTTCAGCTCAGCAAAAGAAATCATCCACAAGGTAAAGAGACAACCATGTGAATAGGAAAATATATTTGCAAGCAACACCTCTGATAAGGGCCTAATCTCCAAAATATATAAAGAACTCATACAACTCAATAACAACAAAAAAGCAAATGATCCCATCAACGAACAAGCAGAAGACCTGAACAGACACTTCTCCCTAGAGGATAATCAAATGGCCAAAAAATATTTGAAAAGTTGCTCAACGTCGCTAGCTATTAGAGAAATGCAAATCAAAACCACAATGAGATACCATCTCACATCTGTTAGAATATAATCACAGGACAAGTAATAACAAATGTTGGAGAGGATGAGGAGAAAAAAGAACCCTCATACACCTCTGGTGGGACTGCAAATTGATACAGCCACTATGGAAAACAGTACGGAGGTTCCTCAAAAAACTAAGAATTGATCTACCATATGATCCAGCAATCCCTCTACTGGATATTTACCCCAAAGACTTGAAAACCCATATCCGAAAAGATATTTGCACACCGATGTTCATAGCAGCATTATTCGCAGTTGCCAAGAAATGGAAGCAACTGAAGTGTCTTACAATAGATGATTGGCTAAAGAAGCTGTGGTACATATATATAATGTAATGTTACTCAGCCATGAGAAAAGATGAAATACTGTCATTTGCGACAATAGGGGTGGACCTCGAGATACTCATGCTAAATGAAAGAAGCCAGACAGAAAAAGTTGAAAATTACATGATATCACTTATATTTGGGACATAAGGCAACAAGTGAACAGGACAACCTAAAGGCAACAAGTGAACAGGACAAACAAACAGAGACTCATGGACATGGACTATAGACTAGTGGTTACCAGAGGGTAGAGAGTGGGTGAGGAGGGGGGAAGTAGATAGGGTAAAGGGGATCAAATATATTGTAGCTGAAGGAAACTAGACTTTGAATGGTAAACACACAATAGAATATACAGATGTCAAATTGTAATGTACACCTAAAAAAATACAATTGTATTAACCAAAGTTACTCCAATAAACTTAATAAAAATTTAATAGTTAGTATATTATTTGTATCACTAGACATTTATATTTTTGCAAAATTGCCTAGATACACACACACACACACACACACACACAAACACACATATACATACACACACATACACACAGACAGAAAGCAAAGCCATAAAACTCACAGTTTTTTTAGCTGTTGTACTTTTCTATTGTTTTCTTGATCTACCTGTCTTTCTCTAAGAATAGAATTGAAAATCATGAGGCAATTACCACCGAGCTCTTGCATTAGCCTTCTGATAAAACAGAGACATGATGTGGTGGGGATAGACTGATTTAACTTCATATAAAATGTTTAAAAGAAAATGTAGAATTTAATTAACATAAAAAAGGATGATGAAAAAAATAAAAGCAGAGTTCATTACTATTCTTACAGCCTTTAATCTTCCATACTGTCTGGCATCAATAGAGGGCATTATAGATAGGATCTAGGGCTGCCAAAAAAGCTACTCTTTTATTGTAGAATGGACTCGAGTAATAAGAGACCATAAATGTGGCTAACCTCCCCCCTCCCCAAAGGATGAGATAAATAAACATCACAAATTCTGTTAGCCTCTGCAATTACTGGCCAGTGATCATCATCCTAATTACTCCTATTCCATGCCTCTCTAGGGGGACCCCTGCCTCATCACCCAAATATCTCCTTATTTGGCACGATGGTCTTTTATTTCATTGAGTATTGAAGGAGACATTCTTTCCTTAGCTCAACTCTAATCTTACATATGACTCCAAACCCCAGGTCCACAGTGATTTGAGCATATTTACAAAGAACGATTTCTTCTGTAGTCTGTGCCCTTTTTCAAGCAAGCTATCATAATATTTTCTTAAAATTATTTTTTTATTATGATAAAATATACTTAACAAAATTACCAGTTTTCCCGAATTTAAGTGTAAAATTTAGCGTCATTCGAACATTCATGATGTTGTGCAACCATCACCACTCTCCATTTCCAGAACTTTAAAACCATCCCAAACAGAAACTCTTTATCCATTAAGCAATAACTCTCCATTGCCCCCTTCCCTGAGCCCAAGATCACACAGCTAGGAAATGCTAGAACCAAGATTCGGTCTTGGTCTGGTTTGAGAGCTCATTCTCTAATGAGTGTGGAGTAATATGTCATTGTGATTTTAATTTGCATTTTTCTAATGGTTAGTTATGTTGAACATCTTTTTATGTGTTTTTGGCCATTTGAACATTTTCTTAGAAAAATGTCTGTTTAGATCCTTTGCCCATTTTTAATAGAATTTTTTTTAATTACAAGAATTATTTGTATAATATCAATATTAATTCCTTTTCAGATATATGATTTGCAGATATATGATTTGCAGATACTGCATCCCATTCTGTGGGTTGTTTTCTCATTCACTTGATAGTATCCTTTGATGCACAAGAAATTAATTTTTATGAAGTCCAATTTTTTTGTCATTGTTTTTGGTGTCACATTCAAGAAATTATTGCCAAATTCGATGTCATGAAAATTTTACTCTGTTTTCTTCTAAAAGTTTTATAATTTTAATCCTTATATTTAAGTGTTTCATTTGTTTTGACTTAATTTTTGTATATGGTGTAATGTAAGGGTATAATTTTATTCTTTTGCATGTGGATATCAAGTTTTCCCAGTATCATTTGTGGAAAAGGCTGTCCTCTCCCCCACTGAATGCTCTTGGTGCCCTTATCGAAAAATCAATTGATCATATACACAAGGGATTATTTCTGGGCTATCTATTCTATTCCAGTGGTCTATATGTCTATCCTCATGCCAGTGTCTCACTGTTTTGATTACTGTAGTTTTGCTGTAAAATTTGGAATCAAGAAAGGTGATTCTTCCAGTTGTATTTCTGTATAGTAATAACAAACAACTTAAAAATAAAATTAAGATATAATAATCTAATGTGTGGTAGCATCAAATATGATAAAATGCATAGTTATAAATTTGAGAGAGATTCAAGACATGCACACTAAAACCTAAAAAGCACTATGCAAGAAATTAAAGAACACTTAAATAAACACAAGAACATTATGTGCTCATGTTAAAATGGCACTACTACCAAAAATAACCTACATATTCAATGCAATCACTATTAAAAAACTAATGGACTTTTTTTACAGAAACGCTAAAGCTGAGACAACAATTCATATGAAATTGCAAGGGTCCCTTTATTGCCAAAATAACCTTTCTTATTTCAACTTACTACCAAGCTACAGTTATCAAAACAGGGCCCTGATGGCATTGCTATATACATTGGTCAATGGGATAAAATTTAGACTTTTGAAATAAACCCTTACATCTATTGATTTTTGACAAATGCGAAGATTATTCAATGGCAAAAGAATAGTCCTTTCAACAAATGGTGCCAAGGAAACTGGAAGTTCACATGTAACAGAGTGAAGTTGAAGCCCTAACTTGTACTATACACAAAAATCAACTAAAAGTACTTCAATGACCTAAATATAGGAGCTAAATCATGAAACTCTTAGAAGAAAGCATAAGTAAATCTCCAGGGCTTTAAATTTTGCAATAGTTTCTTAGATATGACATCAGAAGCATACATAACAACAACAAAAAAAAAACTAGATAGATTGGATTTCATCGAATTAAAAAAATTTACATAAAAGGACTCTATCAAGAAATCAAAAAGGCAATCCACAGAGTGGAGTACATATTTGCAAATCATATATCTGCTAAAGATATAGTAGCCAGAATATATAAATAATGCATACAACTCAACAACAACAAAAGACATATGATCTAATTAAAAAATGGGCAAAGAACTTGATGTTTTTCCAAAGAAAATATAAAAAAATGGCCAACAAGCAGAGGGAAGAAAATGACGTAGATAATAGAGGCTCTGTTCATCCCTCTGGCGACCAAATCAAAGTTGTGATGGAAACAAGGAGGAAGGAGCAAGTAACAAGCAACAATTGCCTGAGATCTTAATGAACAAGCCATACAACTAGGGAGAAATCCAAGAAATCAACATGCCATGGCAGAAGGTAGAATGGGGTGAGGAGGCAGAGCTGCTGGGAGTCTAGCAGCTGAGTGAGACAGAGGCTGTGGAAGTGGCAGGCTCCTCTTAAAGAGGCCGCCACCAGGAGTGGATTTTTGGAGTGATGGACCTGCTCGCTCTGAGCCCCAGTGCCCAGTCTGCTGTGCACAGGGACTTACAGGGAGATACTGTCGGAGTGAGGGTGGAGGGGAGACTTGCTCAGTACAGAAGTGCCAACGGTATCCTATTGAGCCCTCCCCGCTCCCAGTGCGTGGACACAGTGCCACCATAGCTGTAACATCATCAAACTGGATAACAGAGGAGTCCCTGAAACCTCGCCTCCCCCAACCCAGGCCCCACCCAAGCCACATCCACATATATCCTCAGCGACTCAGATGCACCTTACTGAGCATTGCCTAGACTCATACTGGAGGCAACTGACCTCGGTTTCTGGTGTGGCCTTTTGAGGCAACTAGAAGCACAGCATCTGTGGATTGCTTGATGAATCTTGACAGGTGGCCCCGGAGGGGTAGAGGCTTAGGCTAAATTTGGCCTGCAGCTGAATCCCTCTCAGAACTGTACCACTGGACACTTACTTCACAAATACACTCTAATAAGACCGGGAGACTTGGGAGCTTTGCTTAGCACATAGAAACAGACATGGAAAGGCAGCCAAATTGAGAAGACAAAGAAGCAGAAACCATATGAGAGGATAGAACAGAGATCCAGATATAATGGAGTCAAATGATCACAAAGAGATAAAAATGGAAATGGAGATTATAAAAGGAAACCAGTCTGAAATGGAGAACACATTATCTGAGATGAGAAGTATATTAAATGGAATAAGCAAAGGAATAAACAAAGTGAATAAAGAAGAGGATCACATGCCCTATCTAGAGGACAGAAAAGCCAATCAGGACATTCAAACAAAATGGCAAGAAAAAAGAGGTCAAGACTATAAAGATGACTTAAGGAGGATATGGGACACTATTAAGACTCCAAATATTCGTCTGATCGGCGTAAGTGAAGAAAATCAAGATGTTGAACAGTTGTTTGAAGAAATAATGTTGGAAAAATTCCCTAACCTGGTGAAGGAAATGGACATAAAACCCCAGGAAGCTCAGAGGATTCCAAAAATCAGAGATCCAAAGAGGCCCACACCAAGACACATCATAATTAAAATGCCAAAGTTTAAATACAAAGAAAAAAAATTTAAAGCAGCAAGAGAAAAACAAATTATTACAAATAAGGGAACACACATACGACTGGCAGCTGATTTCTCAAAGGAAACCACGGAGGAAGTTTGGAAAAAAAAAATGATGTGATGAAAACCCAGGATCTACAACCAAAAATACTTTTTCCAGCAAAGCTGTCATTTAGAGTTGAAGGACAGATACAGAGCTTCCCAGACAAAAAGAAGCTAAAGGAATTTATCACCACCAAACCAGAATTATAGGAAATGTTGGAGGGTCTTCTTTATGAAGAGAAAAATCATGTATCAAAAACAGGAATAAAGAATGGTAACAACTACATTCCTATCAATAAGTACCCTAAATGAAAAAGAATTAAGTGCTCCTACTGAGGAATAGAATGGGTAAAAGGATAAGAAAACAAGACTCCTACATATGAAAAAGAAGGAAATAGAAGAAGATGTTGCTGTCATGAACCTAGAAAGATAAACACTATATGATTTCACTTATATGCGGAAGTTAAGGAATAAAACGAACAAACAAATCAAAAACAAACTCATGAATATAGTGGACAATTTGGTGACTGACAGAGGGGAGGGGGTTGGAGGGATGGGAGAATGGGGTGAAAAGTTAAAGAAGTACGAATTAGTAGCTGACGAATGGTCATGGGGATGGGAAGCATGGCATAAGGAATACAATTAGCATTAATACATTGGCTAGATGGAGGTTCAGGGGAGGGAGGGAGCAATTGGGATCATTTTACTAACTATATAGATGTTTAACCAATGTACTGTATACTTGAAACTAATTAAAATTAAAAAAATAATTAAAACTAAAATAAAATATAACTGGAAATTCCCCTACCTGAAGTATTCTCTACTCAGATTTGAGAGGTACAAATTTTTATTTATTTTGTCATCAGTCATTGTGTTACATACTAGAGCAAGGTGGTGGCCGAGGACACAGTTATACATAGTGTTTTATTGTTGTTTTTGACTTAGAGCATGGGCTCACAAACCAGACCAAGTTTGAATCTTGGCTCTAGCATTTCCTAGCTGTGTGATCTTGGGCAATTTATCTAACCTTTCTGTGCCATTATCCCTTTATCTGTAAAATAGAGGTAATAATGAATGTACCTTATAGAGGTCTCATGAGGATCAAATGAGTTAATGCACATACTGTAAAACATTTAGAAGAGTTGCTGGCACATGCTAAAAACTCAACAAATATTACGCTACTTTAATTCTCCATTTACACGTTTCTCCTCAACTAGCTTTAATTACTAGTTTATCTCCCATGCTTAACTTCATATCTGTCTCAGAGTGGATACTTAAAAATATGTTTGTTAAGTCAATCAATGAATGCTGATGGACAAACAATTATAATTTAATAGGTGCTATAACAGAAGCTAAGGACAAGATACTTTACAGGACAAAAGGGAGGATATGAATGCTGAGTAAGTTAGGGAACTTTTCACTGAGATGAGTCATTTCCTTATAGAATTTTCACAGGACAGTCAGAGCTATCAGAGCAGGCACTGCATCCTGGAAACAAGGTAACATGATGCTGGATAGTCACCAAGTGGCAATACTGCTGAAGAGATTCAAGCTGCAGAGTAAAACACTAGAATAAGCCAGCATTTTTTTTCAGCCCAGAAAGTGTGTTTAAATGCTCTCTCACCTCTCACCAGAACTTCAAGGCATCATTTCTTTTTCTTTTTGCTCCTAGTGTTGGACAATCACATTCCTGTTTCCAGCTGCTCAGGGAGCTGTCTGGCACTCAGCCACTGTGGCATTATTAGTCAGAAGAGAGAAGTGGTGCTGAATGTGTTTCTGGTTCTTCAGATAATAAACTTCTAATTATTATCTCAAGAACTTACCTCTATAGATTTATCTGTTCTGGATATTTCATGTAAAGAGAATCAAACAAAAGTGGCTGTTTATATCTGGCTTTTTTCACTTAGCATATCATTTTTTTCCTTTTTAAAAAAAATTATTTTTTTATTAGAATTGACATTCAATATTATTTTATATTAGTTTCAGGTGTACAGCATAGTAGTTAGATATTTCTATAATTTATGAAGTGATTCCCCAGATAAGCCTAGTACCCACCTGGCACTATACCTAATACAATATTATTGACTATATTCCATATGCTATACTTCACATCTCTATGACTATTTTGTAACTACTAATTTGTACTATTTAATTCCTTCACCTTTTTAAACCAGCTCCCCAACCCCTTCCCATCTGGCAATCACCAATTATTGCTCTGTATTGATGTTTTGTTCATTTATTTTGTTCTGTAGATTCCATATATAAGTGAAATCATATGGTATTTGTCTTTCTCTGTCTGACTTATTTCACTTAACATAGGTCCATCCATGTCACTGTAAATGGTAAGATTTCATTTTTTATGGTTAAATAATATTCTATTGTGTATATGTATTACAACTTCTTTATCTAATCATCTATTGCTTCCATATCTTGGCTATTGTAAATAGTATTGTAGTGAACATAAGGGTGCATATATCTTTTTGATTTAATGTTTTAGATTTCTTCAGATAAATAACCAGAAGCGGAATTGTTGGGTCATGAGGTCATTCTATTTTTTAAAAAATTTATTTTATTATTAGTTTGAAGTATATAGTACATTGGCTAGACATTTATGTAGTTTATAAAATGCTCCCCCTAATTGCTCTTTCTCTCCTCTGGCTCTCCACCTAGCCATTACGTTAATGCTAACTGCATTTCCTATGCCGTGCTCCCCATCCCTGTGACCATCTTTCAACTTCTAATTTGTACTTCTTTAACCCTTCACCCCATTCTCCCAGCCCCCCAAACCCTCTCTCATAAGATTTTATTTTTTTGCAGTTTTTCCTCTTTGGAATATTTCTCACCACAAAAGTTGCTTGGATTAGCTACTTTTTATATTATTAAGTTATATTATTAAGTTATATTATTAGGTTATATTATTAAGTTGATACAGAGTTAAGTTGATACAAAGTTTCCTTTGTATTATAAAGTT
>NW_006434840.1:686813-690499 GCF_000325575.1 Pteropus alecto
GTTAATTCTTTATTCCTGTTTTTGATACATGTTTTTTCTTCTTAAAGAAGTTCTTTAACATTTCCTGTAATACTGGCTTGGTGGTGATGAATTCCTTTAACATATTTTTGTCTGGGAAGTTCTTTATCTGTCCTTCCACTCTAAATGATAGTTTTGCTGAATAAAGTATTCTTGGTTGTAGATCCTGGGTTTTCATCACATTAAATACTTTGTGCCAAACCCTTCTGTCCTGCATGGTATTTTTTGAGAAATCAGCTGCCAGTCTTACGGGTGTTCCACTTTTATTTACTAACTGCTTTTCTCTTGCTGCTTTTAAGATTCTCTCTTTGTATTTAACCTTTGGCATTTTAATTATATGTCTTGATGTGGGCCTCTTTGGGCTCCTCTTTCTTGGGACTCTCTGAGCTTCCTGAAGTTTTATATCTATTTTCTTCACTAGGTGAAGGAAGTTTTCCATCATTATTTCTTCAAATAGCTCTTCAACGTCTTGTTTTCCTTCAGGTACTCCTATGACACAAATATTTTTACATTTAATAGTATCCCATAGACTTCTTAAATTATTATTAAAGTCTTGGCTTCCTTTTTCCTATCATTCTGATTGAGTGTCCTTGGCTTCCCCATCCCCTATATTGGTGGTTCAATCCTCTTCTTTATCCACTCTGTTTATTCCATCTAATATACTCTTCATCTCAGATAATGTGTTCTTCATTTCTGACTGGTTCCCTTTCTTAATTTCCATTTCCATTTCTATGTTTTTAAATCTCTTTGTTAAAGTTCTCACTGAACTCGTCTATACTTCCCCTAAGTTCATTGAGCATCTTTATAATCAGTGTTTTCAACTCAGCATCTGTTAGATTGCTTAACTCCATTATTCCTAGAAATCATTTCTGTTCTCTTATATGGGTTCTGCTTCTTTGTCTTCCCAGTTTGGCTGCCTTTCTGTGTCTGTTTCTATATACTAAGCAAAGCTCTTATGTCTCCTGGTCTTATTAGCATGACTTTGTGAAGTAGGTGTCCAGTGGCACAGTCCTGAGAGGGGTTTAGCTATAGACCAAGTTTAGCCCCAGCCTGTGTGACTCCAGGGCCACCTGTTAAGATTCAGCAGGCAATTCACAAATGCCGTGCTTATAGTTTCCTCAAGAAACCACACCAGAAACTGTTTCCGTGTAAGCTGCTGGTGTTCCCCGTGTAGCCGACCCAGTGCTGCCACTAGTGTGAGTCTTTGCTGTGCTCAGCAAGGAGCACCTGAGTTAACTGAGGACACACCTGGATGTGGCTTGGGTGGGACCACAAGTTGGTGGAGGCAATGTTTCAGGGAGTCCTCTGGGCAGAGTGATCTCTGTTATCCAGTTTGATGTTGTCTCAGCTATGGCGGGAGTGCACCTGCACACTGGGTTGGCGGGGAGTGTTCAACAAAGGAACAATGGATACCGCCAGCACATCTGTCCGGGAGAGACTTGCCTCCGGCCACTCCAACTACTCAGTGTTTCCTTGTAAGCTGCTGGTGTTCCCCGTGTAGCCGACCCAGTGCTGGTGTTCAGAGTGAAACTTCAGTCATGGACATGGCCCCTTTAAGAGGTATGTGCAGCTGCCGGCTGCCACTGCTGCAGCCTCTGTCCCACTCAGCCACTCGAGACTAGGCAGCCTCACGTCTTTGCCTTCTCTTACCTTCTACCATTGCAGGTTGATTATTTCTCTCCCTAGTTGTAGTGCTTCTGTTCATTTAGATCCCAGGCGACTCTGTTAGCTGTTTGCTCTGTATTTCTGTCACAAATTTGGTTTGGTCGCAAGAAGGGATGAACATAGCCTCCATCATTTATGCCATTTTTTTTCCAGGACCAGATTTTAATTTTTTAATGACAGATTCTACATTTAATTTTTTGAGGAACCTCCAAACTGTTTTCTGTAGTGGCTGTACCAATTTGCAGTCCCACCAACAGTGTATGTGGGTTCCCTTTTCTCCATATCCTCACCGAAAATTTTTTTTTTTTTATCGATGATAGCCAATGTGACAGATGTGAGGTGATATCGCATTGTGTTTTAATTTGCATTTCTCTGATGGCTAGTGACATTGAGCATCTTTTCATATGTCTATTAGCCATCACTATGTCCTCTTTGGAGAAATGCCTATTCAGGTCCTCTGCCCATTTCTTAATAAATTGTTTTTTGGGTGTTGAGTTGTATGAGTTCTTTATAAATTTTGGATATTAATCCCTTATCAAATGTATCGTTGGAAAATAAATTTTCCCATTCAGTAAGTTGTCTTTTTGTTTTGTCGATGGTTTCCATTGCTGTGCGAGACTTTTTAGTTTGATATAGTTAAATTTGTTTATATTTTCTTTTGTTTCCCTTGACAAAGGTGACTTATCAGAAAAATACTACTATGAGCAATGCCCGAGTGTTTACTGCCTACGTTTTCTTCTAGGAGTTTATAGATCCAGGTCTTACATTTAAGACGTTAGTCTATTTCAAGTTTATTATTTTACGTTCTGTAAGAAGGTAGTCTAATTTCAGTTTTGAACATATCTGTCCAGTTTTTTAAATATAATTTATGGAATAGACTGTCTTTACCCAATTGTATATTCTCGTCCCCTTTGACATAGAATAAATGACCATATGGGTGTGGGTTTATTTCTGGGCTTCTATTCTGTTCCATTGATTTATCTGTCAGTTTTTATGCCAGTACCATGTTACTTTGATTATTAGATTCTTGTGGTATAGTTTGATATCAGGTAGCACGATACCTCCAACTTTGTCCTTCTTTCTCAAGATCGCCATGGCTATTCAAAGTCTTCTCTGGTTCAATATAAATTTTAGGATTATTCTAGTTCTGTGAAAAATGCCATTGGTATTTTAATAGGGATTGCATCGAATCTATAGATTGCTTTGGGTAGTGTGGACATTTTAACAATGTTAATTCTTTCTATCCAGGAACATGGTATATGCTTTCATTTCTTTCTATCTTCTTCAATTTCTTTCTTCTGTATTTTATACTTTTTCAAGTATTGGCCTTTTACCGCCTTGGTTACATTTATTTCTAGGTATTTTTTTTTGAGTCATTTGCAAATGAGATTGCTTTCTTAATGTCTCTTTCTGATAGTTCATCGTATGCATATTAAATGTAATCAATTTCTGAATATTATTTTTTTATCCTACTACTTTACTAAATTTATTTAGCAGTTCTAACAGTTTTTGGGTGGAAAACTTAAAGTTGTCTGTATATAGTATCATGTCACCTGCAAATAATGATAGTTTTACTTCTTCCTGTCCAATTTGGATACATTTTATTTCTCTTTCTTGTTTTATCACTGTGGCTAGGACTTCCAATAAAATGTTGAAGAGGAGTGGTGAAAGTGGGCATCCTTGTCTTGTTGATCATAAGGAAAATGCTTTCACCTTTTCCCCATTGAGTATGATGTTAACAGTAGGTTTTGTCATATATGGGCTTTATTATATTGAGATATGTACCCTCTATTCCTACTTTGCTGAGAGTATTCATCATAAATGGATGCTGGATCTTGTTGAATGCTTTTTCTGCATCTATCGATATAATCATATAGTTTTAAAAATATTATTATTATTTTATTTATTTACTTATTTTTAATTATTTAATGTCACCACGTATTTGACCCCATTTACCATATCTACCTCCCCATCTCTCTCCCCACTACTCTCTGGTAAACACT
>NW_006434840.1:694873-704326 GCF_000325575.1 Pteropus alecto
TGAATACCATTTGCTTGGAATATCATTTTCCACCCTTTCACTTTGAGTCTATATTTGTCTTTGGAGCTGAGATGTGTCTCCTGGAGGCAGCATATTGTTGAGTTTTATATTTTGATCCATTCTGTAGCTCTGTGCCTTTTTACTGATGACTTCGGTCTATTTACATTTAGGGCGATAATTGAAATATGAGGTCTTCTTATAGCCATTTTATCTTTTTCTTTCTGGTAGCTCGGTGTTTCCATTTCTTCCTTGTTTTTGTGTTTGTATTTTTTTTTTTTTTGGTTGACTTTTGTCAGTTTTGCCTCTAGTTCTTCTTGTTTTATGTTATATACTTCAGTTCTGAATCTTCTGTGTGTGGTTACCGTTATAAATATGAAAAGGATAGTTTTATATATATACAGTCAATCCACTTTCTTCTGCGTGTCACATATCTCCATTCCCCTTTGCAAATTTGATCTTTGAATCTTCTCCTTTTCAGTCAGTATTATCTCAGTTTGTTCCTATGAATGCTGAACCTTCTTTACTATCTTGCTATAGCAATTTTCTTCTTATTGTTTAAGCTTATAATGCACTGTTTTTAGTAAGGATTGCACTCCTCTGCTTGTATTTGAGTGATATTCACTTACTCCTAAATATGTTTTTCTTTTTTTGTCATTTTGTTTTAGGTGAGCTGACCCTTTTTAGTATTTCCTGTAGTGCAGGCCTCGTAGTGGAGAATTCCCTCAATTTTTGTGTATCTGGAAAGGTCTTAAATTCTCCTTCATATTTAAAGGAGAGCTTAGCTGGATACATTATTCTAGGCTGGTAGTTTCTTTCACTTATTAGTTTAAATATTTGATTCCATTCCTTTCTGGCTTGTAAGGTTTGTGCTGAGAAGTCTGACGATAGTCTAATGAGTTTTTCTTTATAAGTTATCATCTTCTTTTCCCCGGCTGCCCTGATAATTCTTTCTTTGTCATTGATTTTTGGTAATTTTAATACAATGTGTGTTGGTGAAGGCCTTTTTGGGTTGAGACAATTGAGTGTTGACTTTTTGAATTCCAAGCTCCAGCTCATTCTTTAGATTTGGGAAATTCTCTTCTCCTATTTGTCTGAAAATGCTTTCTTATCCCTGTACCGTTTCCTCCCCTTCAAGAATACCCATTATTCTCATGTTTTCTCTCCTGATGGTATCAACTAGTTTTTGTATTTCTCTTTCACTATTTTTCATTCTTCTGTTTCTCTCGTCTCCCTTCTGATTTATTTCTAGGTTTCTTTCTTTGATATCACTGATCCTTTTTTCCATTTGGTCGACTCTATTTCCCAAGCTTGCTATTTCATTTTTCAACTCTTGCAGTGTGTGTGTGTGTGTGTGTGTGTGTGTGTGTGTGTGTGTGATCTGCAGAAGATCTATTCTGTTCTTTTTGAGAGTTTCAATCTCCTCGTACTGCTCATTTAGTTGTTTTTTCAATTCTTGAAATTGTTGATATGACTCGTTTTGGAACTCTTCGATTTTTTTTTTTAAGTACCATCCTTAATTCTCTGTCATTTAAGTTGCATATTTCTATGTCCGTAATCTTATTTTCTGGAGATTTTTCTCTTTCTTTCTGAGATGACTTGTCACTTTGGTTGTTCATGGTGTTTAATGGGTGATGTCTCTGCCTGGGCATTAATGGAATTGTATTCTGCTGGTTTGCCAGAAAGAAGATTTATTATATAAGGATCTCTCTTTAGCCTGCTACAAAGAAGGCTCTTTTCTCTTGGTTTCCTGTAGGTGGCATAAGCCTCTTGGATCCCTGCTTTATATAAAGCCTAAATCATGTTTATTTTATTTTGTTTTCTTGTAGATATTTAATCACACTCACCACTCTAAGCTTAAGTCCCTGTCCGTGTTAGCAAACAGTATTAGTAGAATTTGCTCAGATTTCCCTGGGGCTCCGTGGTCTTCAGTCTTGGAGGGTATGGGGGGAGGGGCTCTCTGGATTGGAGGTTGGGGTCTGCAGCTCAGCCTCGGTTTTGCAACCATGGCCCGTAAATATCAACTGTTGTTTCTCTGTGGCCCTGTCTCACTTCTCTATTTTCTGCCTTGATGACTGGGCCTTGCTGCCAGCTGCATAGAAGTCCCAGCACTGCCAGTCAGGGTTGTTCAGCGAAGTCTCCACACCTTCAACCCTCCCCCTCCTTCTGCAAGGAACTCCGGCAGCTGCAAGAGGCAGCTTCTTTATTTCTCCCAGTCCACAGCCTGACACCCAGAGTTTTGATCTGTGGTAGTTATGTTCAGATTCCATGCTCGGACATGGTGTGCAGTTTGGGTGTTTTTTGTTCAGTTTTAGATATTCAGCTTATTGTTGTTTCAAGGGGAGAGATCTGAGGATATCTCTCACTCTGCCATGTTTCCCAGAATGTTCTCCCATAGATTTTGTGTCGTTGTGTTTTCATTTTTATTTGTCTCTAGGGATCTTTTGATTTCTTCCTTGATCTCAGTGATAATCCATTCATTGTTTAGCAGCATGTTATTTAGCCTCCATGTGTAATTCACTTTTAGTCAGTAATTCATTTTAAAAATTATTTTGTCATACATTTTAGTTATTTTCATTTTTGTTTTAGATTTTTGGGCATTTTTTACATTTCTTATGAATTCTATACTTTAAATAGATATTGTACCTCTTATTTATTTCAGAATAACTTTTAATTAATGCTTAATCATTTTTATCATGGCAATTTTTTTTACTTTGTAACATGAAACTTTTAAATAATTTTAAGAGTGTATTTTAAACTCTATTCATTGTCTTGCCTTTTTCCCCTAGCTTTAGTGAAATATAATTAACATATAATATTGTGTAAATTTAAATTATACATGTTGATTTGACACATTTATATATAGCAAAATTATTACCACTATAGCATTAGTATACACCTCAATTCCATCACACAATTACCATTTTTTTTATTGTGGTTACAGCAATTAAAAGCTGCACTCTTAACAACTTTCAAATATACAATAGAGTATCATTAACTATAATCATCATGCTATACATTAGATCTCCAGCTTTTTTAATATTTTAGGTAAAAGGTTATACCCTTTAACCAATACCTCCTTATTGACCCCACCTCCCTCACAGTCCCTGGTAAGCCAGTCTCTGTGTGTCTAAGTTTGATTTTTTAAGATTCCACATATAAGTGATATCATAAGTACTTTTCTCTGTCTGACTTATTTAAGTTAGCATAATGCCCTCAAATTACTTCCAATTTGTCACAAATGGTAAGATGACCTTTTTTCTCATGACTAAATTATTATGGATATAATTATGCTAAGTGAAATAAGATTATATATATGTGTAAGGTTATACACACACACACACAAGTATATACACATATGTGTGTGTGTGTGTGTGTATATATATATACACACATATGTGTGTGTGTGTGTGTGTATATATATATATACACATATGTGTGTGTGTGTGTGTGTGTGTGTATATATATTTATATATATATATATATATATACAGCCATTGACAGAAACATGGTTTCCATGTCTTGGCTTTAGAATAATTCTATAATAAACATGGGGGTACAGATAATGCTTTAAGATCCTCTTTTCATTTATATTTGATATATACTTGGAAGTGGATTCTGGATCATATGGTAGTTCTACTTTTAATGTTTCAAGGAACATCTATACTGTTTTCCATAGTGCCTGAACCAATTTACAATTTACATTCCCACTAACAATTCACAATTGTTTTATTTTCTCCACAAGCTGCCAACACTGTTGTCTTTTTCTCTTGTCTTTTTGATAATAGCCATTCTAATAAGTGTAATGTGATATTTCACAGTGGTTTTGATTTGTATTTTCCTTATAATTAGTGATGTTGAGCATCTTTTCATGTACCTGTTGGCCATCTGTATCTGTTTTTTTGTAAAAATGTCTATTCAGTTTCTCTGCCTATTTTTAATTGTTATTTTTTATTGAGTTGTATGATATATGTACACTGTCTTCAGAATATATCCAGATCCTCTCAATTTTTCACACTTAAACTACTTTCCTGGTTAAAGACACTAGCATGTTTAGCCAGATTTTTGCAATAGTCTCCTAATTATTGATCTTTTTCCTCCTGCTGTATATTATCAATACAGTAGCCAGAGTAATATTTTAGAAAAAAAGAGTCAGATCTTGTTTCTCATCTGTTTAAAGTTCTCATAGTGACCTACAAGGCCCTGAATGATCTGGCTGCTTCCTGACTTCATATCACTCTGCTTCAGGCTTGTCAGCTTACTTTCTGTTCCTAATATATTCCAACCACACTCTTGCCTTAACACTTTGGTTTGCTCTTTCTTTTGACTACAGTACTGTTCTCTGATGTCCACATGGCTGACTCCCTTAGGGTTCTGTTCAAATGTGATATCTCACATTTGAACTTTTCTGACCATTCCATACAAAATTGCAACTTTCTTGACCCCACACTCTCAGATCCTTTTTTTGCTTCATTTTTATCTGTTACCATTTATCACCATTTGAAATATCGCATTTACTTGTTGTTTTCTTTATTGTCTCTCTCTCTTCACTTAAATATAAGTCTCATGAGCACTTATTCACTGCTGCATCTTTAGTGCCTAAAACAGTCTCTGGTACATAGTAGGCCCTAATGAAACAATGGTTGAATAAATGAAGTTTAAGAGAGGAGGGATAAATCGTGAGGTTCTGGAATCATGTGATCATAGAGGTAAGAGGGCCTTAAAAACCATTTTGTGTAAACATACCTCTGATGCTTGAACACCTGCAGCACAGGCAAAGCTTGTATATATTTTGGAAAGTAAACCTTTATTGAATATATTTCTTGAAAATATATCTGCCATTCTGTAGGTTACATTTTTATTTTGTCGATTGTTTCTTTTGTTGTGCAGAAGATTTTTTTAGTTTGATATAGTCCTACTTGTTGATTTTTGATTTCATTGCATGTGCTAATGGTGTCACATCTAAAAAAAAAAATCATTGCCCAGACCAAAGTCAAGTTGCATTTTCCCCATATTTTCTTCTAGGAGATATACAGTTCAAGGTCTTATGTTTAAGTATTTAATCCACTTCCATTAACTTTTGCAAGTGCTATAAGATATGGGTTGAATTTAATTTTTCTGCATGTGGGTATACAATTTTCTAAAACCATTTATTGTATAGACTATCTATTCCCTATTGAACATTCATGGCTCTCTTGTCAAATATTAGTTGAACATATATGCAAGGGTATCCTTCTCACCTCTCTTTTCTGATTTATTGGTATATACCTTTTATTTTATGCCAGGACCATACCTGCTTGGTTACTACAGCTTTGTACTATAGGTTGAAATCAGGAAGTGCTTCATTTCTCTTTTTGAAGATTACATTAGCTTTCAGGGTTTTTTGTGGTTACATACTAATTTTTGAGAATTTTTTTTTTATTTCTGTGGAAAATGTCATTGGAATTTTGATATGGATTGTATCAAATGTATAAAAGGCTTTGGACATTTAAACAATATTAATTATTCCTATTCATGACATAGGATACATTTCCATTTATTTTTGTCTTCTTCAACCTATTTTATCAAAGTCTTATATGTATTCATTGTACAGATCTTTTTCTTCCTTTGTTAAATTTATTCCAAGTATTTTATTTATTGATGCTATTGTGAATGGAATAGATTTTTTTCAGATATTTCGTGGCTACTGTATAGAGATGCAACTAATTTCTGTATGTTAATTTAGTATCATGCAACTTTAATAAATTTATTATTTCTAACAGTATTTTGTGGAATCTTTAAGACTTCCTATATTTAAGATAACATCATCTCTAAATAGAAGCCATTTTACTTCTTGATTTCCAACTTAGATAACTTTATTTTTTCCTTTTCTTAATTGTTCTGATTAGGGCTTCTAATACCGTGTTGAATAAAAATGGTGAGAGTGAGCATTCTTGTCTTGTTCCCAATATTAGAGAAAAGCTTTCAGCTTTTTACCATTTATTATAATGTTAGCTGTGGGTTTGCCATATTATTACCTTTATCGTGTTGAGGTATGTTCCTTCTTTATCCACTTTGTTGAAAATTTTCACTATAAATGGATATTGAATTTTGTCAAATGCTTTTTCTGAATCTATTGAGATGATAATATGATTTTTTATCATTTATTTTGTTAATATGTTGTATCAAATTTATTAGTTCGTGTAAGTTGAATCTTCTTTGAATTTCAGGAATAAACCTCACTTGATTATGACATAATCTTTTTTTATGTGTTGTTGATTTCTGTTTGCTAAGATTTTGTTGACATTCATTGTATCTATAGTTTTCAGAGATATTGATCTACAGTTTTCTGTTCTTGAAGTGTTCTTATCTGACTTTAATGTCAGCGTAATGCTGGCTTTATAAAATGATTTTGGGAGTGTTCCTTCCACTTCAATTTTTTGATAGAGTTTAAGGATTGATGTTAATCTTCATTAAATATTTGGTATAATTCACCAGTGAAACCATTTAGTCCTGAGTTTTTTTGGGTATTGGAATTTTTTTAAATTACTGTTTCAATCTCCTTACTTATTATTGGTTACTTCAGATTTTCTATTTTTTTCTTCATTCAGACTTGGTAAGTTTTATGTGTCTAATAACATAAAACTTACCAAGTCTGAATAAAGAAAAAAATTGCTTTTTACAGGTAAATTGAATGTCCCAAAAATATGTGAACAGGAGACACTGAAGTTTTTCCACAGGAGGCTGAATATCCACCGAGGGATAATGAGGCAGGTGGGATGAATTAGCAAGATAGTTAAGGTAGAACAAGTGACCCAGTTGGGGAACTCTCTGTCCTCACAGGGCTGTCACACTGATTTATTACCCAGAGATACCAGGTGGTTAGGTGGAAATGTTAAAGAGATGTAGCCATAACTAGCTTCCAGTACTAAAACTCCCTTTGTCCTCACAGGTCAGGACACTTCTCTCTTGCTCAAAGACATTAAGGATAACAGGCAGAAATTCCAGAGAAAATGTAGGTACCTCAAGTGGTATGGTCTGAAAATCCTCCTATTTCTTATGTAACCAAGATGTTCCTCTCGCATGAAGAGACTTCAAAACATACAGGGGCAACCTTAGGGACATCTTACTATATTCATTGCCTACTTAGAGAAGCATTGTGGATCCGGCCTTGGGAAACCATGCTCCCCACTTGAATAGCAATAGCAACACAACAAGGGAGCCCAAACAGCCCCAGAAAAACTATACAGAAAAATAACAACTCAAAGACTCTGAAAAAAAAAAAAAAACTGTTTGGAACCATGGCCCACAGAGAAGGAAAGACCTGCGAAAACTCAGTCTCCTAACATAATAGTGACAATGTCCGGAATGAAATCGAAAATCACCATTATACCAAGAAACAAGAATATCATAATTTGGCTGAGAACAAGAAATCGACTAATGCCAAAATTGAGATAAATCATATGTTGAGATTATCTGAATATTTAAAAAATATAAAAATGCTTTAATAGTCCATTAAAATGTTTTCAATATAAATGAAAAATAGAAAATCTCAGCAAAGAAATAAATGTTACATACAAAAAATTAGTGGAATTCTTAAACTAAAAAAATACAATAACAGAACTTAAAAAGTTGCTCACCAGGTTCAATAGTAGAGAAGAAATGAAAGAGGATGAAATCCATGAACTGGAGACTTGAATGAGATAATTTATTCAATCTGTACAACAACCAGAAAATAATTTGAAAATAAAATGAACAGAGCTCCTGGTAACTATGAGACAATACAAAAGATCAAACATTTTTATCATCAGAGTTTGATGAGAAAAGACAAGAAATATGTGGGTCTGAAAATACATTGCAATAAATAATTAAAAACCTACCATATTTAATGAAAGAAAGAAAAGAAGATATCCAAGAAGTTGAACAAATGCTAAACAGGATAACTGGAAGAATTCTTCATTTTTTCTTCATCTTTAGCTTAACTTTTGTAAACTATCTACATTTCACATGAACTAATGGAATGTTAAAAATCGAAGACTGCTATAAAACATACATATGTATTAATACTCTGAGCAACCACTAAGAAAATTATGCAAGGGATATACTCAAAAATACTATACATAAATTAAGATGGAGTCATTTAAAAATGCTTAATTAACTTTAATGTACACAAGAAAAGAGAAACAAATATGAGAACCAAAGAAAACAAATAGAAAACAAATAATAAAAAGCAGATTTAAATGATAACACGCTAATAATAACCTTAAAGGTAATGATTTAAACATGCCTGTCAATAGGCAAGGATTATCAGACTTAATTAAACACACACACACACACATACTCCAATTATATTGTTTTTACAAGAAACTCAATTCAAACTTAATATCATAGGTCTGTTGAAAATGAAAAGACAGAAAAAGTTATACCATGACCACATTAATTAGAAAAAAGTGCCTATAGTAATATATGATAAGGTAGATGTCAGAGCATAGAAAATTATGAGAGAGATAGAAGAGATTGAGCATTTACAATAATAAAAGTGTTAATCCAACAGGAAGACATAATTATCTTAACTGTGTATGCACCAAACAACATAGCTTTCAAATGCATGAACCAAAAAATGATAGACATGAAAGGAGAAATAGACAAATTCAAAATTAAAGTTGAAAAATGCAACTCTGCCTTAGTAACTGAAGTAACTAGTAGACAGAAAATCAGCAAATATATAATAGATTTGAACAACATAATATATTCTAAGATTCTAATTGATATAATAGAACACTACACCTAACAACAGAAAAATACACATTTTATTCAAGGACCAATGCAACATTTACCAAGATAGACTATACCTGGTGACATTAAAAATCTCTAAAAATTTAAAATAACTTAAATCACATAGTGTGTTCTCTGATCATAACGGAACCCAAAGAGAGATCAACAGAAAGACAAAGAAAATCTCTTAACATGTGGAAAATAAACAACACATTTTATTTTATTAATTTTTTTTAAATGAAATCTATTGAGGTAACTGGTTAATACAATTATATAATTTTCAGGTGTACATTATCATTGACATTTGTATATTCTATTGTGTGTTTACCACCCAAAGTCCAGTTTCCTTCAGCTACCATATATTTGATCCCCTTTACCCACTTTACCCTCCCCCTACTCCGCTATATTTGACCCCTTTTACCCCCAATACATATCCCCTCCTCCCCCACACCCTACCTTCTGGTAACCACTAGTCTATAGTCCATGTCCATGAGTCTCTGTTTGTTTGTCTTGTTCATTTGTTGCTTTTAGGTTTATAACCTACATATAAGTGATATCATATAATTTTCAACTTTTTCTGTCTGGCTTATTGTGCTTAACATGTCCATCCATGTTGTTGCAAATGGCAGTATTTCATCTCTTCTTATGGCTGAGTAATATTCCATTGTATCTATGTACCACACCTTCTTTAGCCACTCATCA
>NW_006434840.1:705145-708637 GCF_000325575.1 Pteropus alecto
TGCAGGTGGCTTTCCAGGTTTACCAGCACCATTTATTAAAAAGGCTTTCCTTTCTCCACTGTATGTTTTTGGCTTTTCTGTAGAAAATAACTTGCCCATATAAATATGGGTTTACTTCTGGATTCTCAATTTTGTTCCACTGGTCCGTGTGTCTGTTCTGCTGCCAATACCAGGCCATTTTGATTATTGTCACTTTGTTGTATAAATTGTAGTTGGGCAGAGTGCTACCTCCAGCCTCATTCTTTTTTCTCAGGATGGCTTTGGTAATTTGGGGTCTTTTATGTTTGCATACAAATCTGATGCTTTTTGTTTCCATTTCTTTACAATATGCTGATGGAATTTTGACAGAGATTGCATTAAAACTGTGTAATGCTTTAGTTAATGTGGTCGTTTTAAATATGTTGATTCTTCCAATCCAAGAACAAGGAATATCTTTCCATTTCTTTGTATCTTCTTCAATTCCTTTTAATAGAATCTTTTAATTTTCATTATATAGGTCTTTCATGTTTTTCATTAAATTTATTCCTAGGTATTTTTTTTCTCTTACAATTGCGAAAGGAATTCTTTTTTAACTTCCTTTTCTGATACTTCATTATTAGAGTATAGAAAGGCTATGGCTTTTTGAACATTGATTTTGTATTCAAAAACTTTACTCTGTTTGCTTATTGTTTCTAGTAGTGTTCTTGTGGAGTCTTTAGGGTTTTCTATATAGAGAGTCATGTCATCCATATATAGTGACAGTTTGACTTCTTCGTCTTCTATTTGGATGCCTTTACTATCTTTCTCTTGTCTGATTGCACTTCCTAGAAACTCCAATGTTATATTGAATAACAGTGGCAATAGTGGACAGCCTTGCCTTGTTCCTGATCTTAGAAAGAAGGTTTTTAGTTTTTCATTATTAGGTATAATGGTGGCTGAGGGTTTGTCATAGATGGCCTTTATTATGTAAAGGTAATTTCCTTCCACACTGATCTTGTTAAGTGTTTTGATCAAAAATGGATGCTGTATCATGTCGAAGGCTTTCTCTGCATCTATTGATATGATCATATGATTTTTATTTTTTAATTTGTTTATGTGGCGTATCACATTAATCTATTTGCATATGTTCAACCATCCTTGTACCCCCAGGATGAAGCCCACTTGATCATGGTATATAATCCTTTTAATATGTTGCTGTATTCGGGTTGCTCGTATCTTATTTAGGATTTCTGCATCTGTGTTCATGAGAGATATTGGTCTGTAGTTTTCCTTTTTTGTGTTACCTTTACCACGTTTTGGTATTAGTGTAATATTGGTCTCATAAAATTAGTTTGGAAGTGTTGCCTCCTATTCAATTTTTTGAAAGAGTTTGAGGAGAATAGATATTAAATATTCTTTGAAATTTTGGTAGAATTCACTGGTAAAGCCATCTGTTTCTGGACTTTTACTTTTTGGTAGGTTTTTGATGATTTTTTCAATTTCCATACTGCTCATCTGTCTATTTAGATTTTCCAGTTGTTCTTGATTCAGTCTAGGAAGGTCGTATTTTTCTAAGTACTGATCCATTTCTTTTAGGTTATGAAATTTGCTGTTATATAATTTTACATAGTATTCTTGTATTATCCTTTGTATTTCTGCAATGTCAGTCATAATATCCCTTCTTTCATCCCTCATTTGGTTTATTTGTGTCCTTTCTCTTTTTCCCTTAGTTAGTCTAGCCAGGGGTTTGTCAATTTTATTAGCCTTCTCAAAGAACCAGCTCTTTGCAACATTTATTTATTTTTCTTTTTTTGTTTTCAATTTCATTTATTTATGCTCTAATTTTGATTATTTCTTTCTTTCTGCTGACTTTAGGCTTCATTTGTTCTTTTATTTCCAGTTTTTTAAGATGAAGTGTTAGGTTGTTTATTTGGGCTCATTCTTGCTTTTGGAGATAAGCCTGTAATGATATGAACTTTCTTCTTATGATCGTTTTTGTCATGTCCCCCAAATTTTGATATGTTGCATTATTATTATCATTCATTTCTATGTATCTCTTGATCTCTCTTTTTATTTCTTCCCTACCCAGTTATTCTTCAGTAGCATATTGTTTGATCTCCATGTATCTGTCGTTCTTTCTGTTTCCTTTTTGCATTTGATCTCTAGTTTTAGAGCATTATGATCAGAGAATATGGTTGTTATGATTTCAATCCTCTTATATTTCTTGAGGCTATCTCTGTGTCCCAGTATGTGGTCCGTTCTTGAGAACATTCCATGTGCACTAGAGATGAATGTATAGCAAATGTTTTGGGATGGAAGGCTCTGTAAATGTCTATTATGTTCAGTTTGTCTCATATGTCATTTAAGGATGTTATTTCCTTATTGATTTTTTGTTTAGATGATCTGTCTATATCCAGTAGTGGGGTATTTAGGTCCCCTAATATGATAGTGTTTTGGTCTGTTTCTCTCTTAGTTCTGTTATTAATTGCTTTACATATTTCTGGGCTCCCTGATCGGGAGCATAAATAATAATAAGTGTTATGTCTTCTTGGTGCATGATTCCCTTTATCATTATGAATTTTCCTCCAGTATCTTTCCTTACTTTTTTTTTATTTTAAGTCTATTTTGTATGATATTAGTACCACTACTTTCGTTTTTGTCTGAATGCCATTTTCGTGAAATATCATTTTCCACCTTTTCATTTTAAGTCTATATTTGTCTTTGCATCTGAGATGTGTCTCCTGGAGTCAGCATAAAGTTGAGTTTTGTTTTTTGATCCATTCTGCAACTCTGTGCCTTTTTATTGGTGAGTTCAGTCTAAATACATTTAGGGTGATTATTGAAGTATGAGGGTTTCTTATAGCCATTTTATTTTTTGCTTTCTAGTAGCTCAGTGTTTCCATTGCTTCCTTGTGCTTGTGTTTCTGTTTTCTTTATTTTGGTTGGCTTTTGTCAGATTTGCCTCTAATTCTTCTTGTTTTATGTTATATACATCAGTTCTGAAGCTTTGGTTTATAGTTATCATTATGAATATGTAAAGGATATATATATATATATGTATATATATACACACACATATATAGAGAGAGAAAAGAAATAAAGAATACAATAACTGAAATAAAGAATACATTAGATGGACTCAGTAGCAGATTATATGAAGCAGAAGATCAAATCAGTTATTTGTAAAACAAGGTAACAAAAACACCCAATAAGAACAGCAGAAAGAAAAAAGAATCCAAAAAATTGAGAATGGTTTAAAGGACCTCTGGAACAATAGCAAGCAGGCAAACATTTGTATCATAGGAGTAACAGAAGGAAAAGAAAGAGCACAAGGAATTGAAAACCTGTGTAAAGAAAAAGTGACTGAAAACTCCCTTATCCTGGCAAGGAAAATACAAACAAGTTTAAGAAGCAGAAAGTCCCAATCAAGGTGAACCCAAAGAGCCTCAGACCAAGACATATCGTAATTAAAATGCCAAAGGTTAAAGACAAAGAGAGAATCTTAAAAGCAGCAAAAGAAAAACACTCACTTGC
>NW_006434840.1:708846-715929 GCF_000325575.1 Pteropus alecto
CATTGCTTTTTGATAACTTTAATACAATGTGTCTTGATGAAGGGCTTTTTGGGTTTAGATAATTGGGTGTTCTGTTGCCTTCTTGAATTCCAAGCTTCAGCTCATTCCTTAGATTTGGAAAATTTTCATCAACTATTTGTCTGAAATGCTTTCTAGTCCCTGCTCCTTTTTTTCTCGCCTTCAAGAATGTCCATTATTCTTATGTTTCCTCTTCTGATTGTATCAGCTATGTCATATTTCTCTTTCATTATTTTTCATTCTTTGTGTCTCTCTTCTTTTTTCCTGATTTATTTCTAGATTTCTGTCTTCGATATAACTGATCCTTTCCTCCATTTGGTTGACTCTATTTCCCAAGCTTGGTATTTCATTTTTCATCTCTTTCAGTGTGTTCTCTCGCTTCAGAAATTCTATTTGGTTCTTTTTGAGGGTTTCATTCTCCTTGCTAAAGAACTCATTTTGCTCTTCCAGTTTTCTTTTTTTAAATTTTCTGATATTGTTGATATGAATTGTTGTGTATCTCATTGAGTTTTTTTCAGAAATACCTCCTGAATTCTCTGTCATTTTAGTCACATATTTCTATGTCTTTTAGGTTGTGTTCTGGAGATTTTTCTGTTTCTTTCTGATATGCTTTGTCACCTAGGTTGTTCATGGTGTTTAATGGACTATTTTTCCACCTGGACATTAATAGAAATGTATTCTACTTTTTTTTTCCAGAAGGAAAGTTTATTACATAAATGTCTCTCTTTAGCCTGTTGTAAAGAAGGTGCTTTTCTTTCAGTTTCCAGTAGGTGGCATCTAAGCCTCTTCGATCCCTGCTTTATATAAAGCCTTAATAATGCCTTTTAAAAAATTTCTTGTAGATATTTAATCATGCTCACTACCCTCAGTCTCAGTCCCTGTCAGTGTCAGTGACAGTCTTGGTAGCATTTGCTCAGATTCCCTTGGGAACTCCACAGTGATAGGTCTTAGAGAGTATGCGGGGAGTGTCCCTTTCTGTTGGGAGTGGCTGAGGTTCAGCCTCGGTTTCGCAACCATAGCTGGCAAAAATCAACTGTTGTTTCTCTGTGGACCTGTTCCGCTTCTCTGCTTTCTGCCCTCATGACTAGTCCTTGTTGCAGGCTGCGTGGAACTCGCAACTCTCCCAGGCAGGGATGTTCAGGGAGGTGCCGCACCCTCCTCCCTCCCCCTCTTCCTGTAGGGAGTTCTGGCAGCTGCAGAGGCAGCTTCTTTATTTTTCCCAGCCCACCACCCGACACTTGGGGTTCTGACCTGTGGTAGCTCTTTTCCACAGATTCCACACTCAGATCTGCTGGTGTGCAGTTTGGGTTGTTGTTGTTGTTGAGTTTTAGATGTTCAGCTTATTGTTATTTCAATGGGAAAGATCTGGGGAAGTCTCTCAGTCCGCCATGCTTCTGCAGTCCCTAAACAACACATTTTAAAATAAACTACGGGAAAAGTGGAAATCTCAAATAAAATTTAAAAATAACTTAATTAAAATAAAAACAATATATCAAAATATGTGATCAGATTTCAAAATTATGGTGGTGTGAAGGATATCCCTGAACCTCTTCCCTTGGAATAATGAAAAGTTGAACATCGACAACTCAAGAAATAATACTTAACCTGCACACAAAGATGTCTGAGAGATCTTCACATCAGAGCATTGGAAGGTTGGAATTGCGTGAGTCTGGCGGGGTAAACTGGGAGAAACAAAGGAACTGTCATATGCAGCCAGAGCTCCCAACAGGAGGAGTGAGAGGGGAGATCATGGCCAGTTCCCTGAACAGTGCTGCCTGAATGGTCAACCTGTTCCACAGAGCAGAGCTGGGGCTTAGTGTAGAGGGGCAACAGCTGTTTGTTAGCAGCTGCCATTGATTAGTGGGTGGCCAAGTCACAGAGCCTGGCTCTGCCCCACCACACCAACCCAGAGTGTACCATCCTCCCACCCCATATCCTTGCAGAGGAAACACCACCCAGCCCCAGGAGAATCTACGCTACCAGTACTGAAAAATATACTCCAGCTAGTATCAGAGACAGGTGTGGTGATATTGAAGTAAGACAGCTGAAACGTAGGAGACAGCACTGTGGGAAGGGAAGCAGGCACATACACTCAGATCTCTCCTAATTAACCCCACCCCCACCTAGTCAGGCTGCGTGGAAAGGAAGCAGTGGAACATTGCATTTGACTGTCGGGGCGGTAACAGTACATCGGGACCTCTTCAGAATCCCAGACCCCTATTGCCCTTCACATCTTTTCACAGGGGCAAAGTTCGGGACCAAGCCGACTTGATCACAGAGAAAGTATACAGCCTACCAGAGAGAAAGGAGCATTTTTAGCCTCAAAGCAGAAACCGGAGAGGCTTGGACGCCACCTACTGGAAATCAAAAGAAAAACCGCTACTTATGAACCTGCTAGAGAGAATGCATTTTCTTTATGAAAAAACAAAAGAAAGAAAGAAAGAAAAGGAAAAGCAGAGTACATGCCCATGAGTGCCAAGGTGGAGAAACAGTGTCCATGAAATGCCATGAACAACCAAGATGACGAGGCAGGTCAGAAAGAAAGTGAAAAATCTCCAGAAAATAAGTTTAAAGATATAAAAATATGTGATTTAAAGGACAGAGAATTCAGGACTGCACTTTTGAAAAAAATTCAATGGTATACAAGAAAATTCTGACCACCAATTCCAAGAAATTAGAAACAAAATAAATAAAAACAAAATGAGTACTTTAGCAAGCATATTGAAGCCCTAAACAAACAAACAAACAAATAAACAAAAAAACAAAAACAAATGGAACTTCTGGAGATGAACACATTAAAAGAGACGAAGAATGAAACGGCAAGCTTAGGAAATATAGCTGAACAGATGGAGGAAACAATTAATGATATTGAAAACAAATTTAGAAATGACACAGAAGGAAGAAGAGAGATATGAGAGCGAAAAAAATATGAAAGAACTCTGTAAGAACTATCTGACAGCATCAAGAAGAGCAATATAAGAATAACGCTTTGGGTTGAGGGTCAAGATGGTGGTATGGTAAAAGCAGTGTTCACCTCCTCTGAAGTCCACATTAAAATTACAATCAAATTATAAAAAATAATCGGTGTGGAAATGGGAGAAAATGGAGTAGATGATAGAGGCTTTGCTCATACCTCTTGTGACTAAATTCAAGTTGTGACAGAAACACGGAGCAAACAGCAAGCGAAGTCGCCTGGGATCTAAATGAACAGAAGCACTACGACTAAGGAGAGAAATATGAAATCACTCTGCCATGGAAGAAAGTAAGAGGGGGCAAGACACATGGCTGCCTGGTCCCGAGTGGCTGAGTGGGACAGAGGCTGCTATAGCAGCAGTCGGGAGCTACAGATGCTTCTTAAAAGGATCATGCCCACAAACTGACTTTCCCAGTGATGGACTTGCTCGCTCCTGAGCAACAGCATCAGGTCAGCTGCTTGGAGGAGGCACCAAGGATTTAAAATGGAACACTGAGATGTCGGAGTGAGGGCTGGAGGCAAGGCTCTCAGGCAGAAGTGCTGGCAGTATTCATTAATCATCTCTTGAGCTCTTCCCCTACCCAGTGTGTGGTCTCAGCATCACCAAAGCTGAGATGACATCAAACTGGATCACAGAGGTTGCTCCGCCCAGAACATTCTCTGAAACAATGTAAAAAACAATGTAAAAAAAAAAGAAATTACTGATTCATTATCAAAAAAGTTTTTTTCTGATACATGCCTAGAAATATATTTTGTGTGTGTTAAAAAACAAAACTTTCCCATAAGCCCTATAGAAAATTTCTTGTCAGAAACTATTGCCCAGTATTGAATCACATTCCCTGTTGTAGCTTCAAGGAAATTTGGAAAATGGAAATTCTAATACTTTCATCTTTAATAGTTGAAGGTAAGCTTGTAAGCATGAAAAAGAATTATGGGATATTGCTGTTGGGTGGGCAATAATCAGTTATTTTTGGCATTTGAGATAACTCAAATGCTACCTAGCCTATCTTGTTAGTATTATTATGGGTCATTTCTGACATTACATCACATGTTCTGGCATCTACATAGTTTTTCATACTACTCCTTTTACTACTTATTCATGTTCAGATTTTAAGATTTATATTAAGCAGAATAACCTTGAACACTCCAACCACAAACAGAGTTAATTACATCCCTGTGAATTACATTTTTGTTGGGGAGAATTTGACTTAGGTGTGTGGAATTTATTTTTTATGATTTTACTGAGATGTAGTTGGTATATAAAAAGAGCACATATTTAATGTATACAATTGGATGTGTTTGGACATATACATACCATAACAAGAATCAAGATATTATTAAATACATCCATTATCTCCAAAAAAAATCAATGTGGAGAATTATCTGAAGTCTAGCAGATTATTACATGTTTGTCTTATAATATAAAGAAGGAGCCACATCAAAGCCGATAGGAGGGGCAAAGTCACAAATCGGGCTGGACCCGCAACAGTGGGTGTGGAGGAACATCAAGAGGGACAGCGAGGATTCAGAGGCTCCCATGAAAGAGAGAGGGATTCAAACCCCTTAAGGGGGCTCCTCAGCCCAGGGATGATGAGTCTCCCAAAAATCTGACTGTAAAAATCAAAGAGGATTCTGGCCATTGGTGTGAGATGGTAGGTGACTGAAATCTCAGACACCTCATTAAAGGGCCCATGTACAGGCTCTCTCATCCACAGACATTCACCCAGGGTACCAGTTTGGGATGGAGGCTAAGGCAAGGTTCATATGGGGAAAAAACTTCATTACTTGGAGCCAGAACAAGGGCTGGACAGGCAGCTGCCATTGTGCCTTAGTTGGGGCCCTCCATCAGGGCAATCTACAGACCTGCAATGCCAAACTTGCCTGTACAGATCCCTCCCCAGACACAGCCAATACTGAAGTTGCAGTGGCCTAAGGAGATCTTCCCACTCTACATGACCCGCATTTTGCCAAGGGTGGCTTGTTGCTGGGTGGCTGCCCCACCTTGTCCCTCCCCAGGGCCAAACATTACTCACAGGCAGCAGACCTCAGCCAGCACTGTGAGTGCATTTCAGGACAGTTTCAAGCAGATCACTGCTGCCAACATGAGCCTGGGCAGATCATGGTGATCTATGGGCCAGTCCCAGATAGCAGCTGGTTTTGCTGTGATCTGTAACTTACGGGAATGTGTGGGTGGACAGAGAAGCTGTAGAAAGACTGAGGCTGTATTGACCTAACTGGCATGTTCTCTCTGAAACCCCGTTCTACTCAACCCACAAATTGCAGGTGGGCAGCCCTTTGATTGGTAACCACTTCCACACAGGCAGTCACCTCCACTCTGCTCCAATCTGGGGATGCACATTTTACACAATAAACAGACCTTGGCTAGCACAGTGTGCACATTTCCAAGAAATCAGTTGCAGACAGGCCCCTGCTGACTGTAGGAATTGCAATATTGCATCTTCTCTGTTCACAATGGTATAAAACTAGAAATCAACTACAAGAAAAAAACTGGAAAATACACAAACACATAGAGGCTAAATAACATGCTGCCAAACAAAGAGTGGGTTAACAATGAGATTAAGGAAGAAATCATACCTAGAAATCAATGAAAATGAAAACACAATGACTAAAATCAATGGGACACAGTGAAAGCCGTCTTAAGAGGGAAATTCATAGCAATACAGGCCTACCTCAAGAAACAAGAAAAAGCTCAAATAAACAATCTAAACTTACACTTTAAAGAACTAGAAAGAGAACAGCAAACAAAGCCCAATGTGAGGAGAAGGAAGGAAATAATAAAGATCAGAGGAGAAATAAACAAAATAGAGTCTAGGAAAACAATACAAAAGATTAATGAAACCAAGATCTGGTTCTTTGAAAGAATAAACAACATTGACAGACCCTTAGCCAGACTCATCAAGGAAAAAAAGTGAGAGGACTCAAATAAATAAAATCAGAAATGAAGGAGGAGAAATAACTATGGGCTCACAGAAATACAAAGGATCATAAGAAAATACTACAAGCAATTATACGCCAACAAATTGGACCATCTGGAAAAATGGTTACATTCCTAGAAACATACAATCTCCCAAGACTAGATCAAAAGAAACAGAAAATCTGAGCTGACTGATTACAACCAACAAAATGGAATCAATAATCAAAAACCTCCCAAAAAACAAACTCTTGGACCAGATGGCCTCATAGGTGAATTTTATGAAACATTCAAAGAAAAATTAACACCTATGCTTCTCAAACTATTCCAAAAAATTTCAAGAAACGGTAAGGCTCCCTAAGTCCTTTTACGAAACCACTATTACTTTGATTCCAAAACCAGACAAAGACATTACACAAAAATAAAATGACAGGTCGATATCTTTTATGAACATCGATGCAAAAATCCTCAACAAAATATTAGCAAACCAAATTCAGCAATACATTAAAAATACCATACACTATGATCAAGTTGGATTTATTCCTGGGATGCAAGGTTGGTACAATATCCACAAATCAATTAATGTGATACACAACATTAACACATTGAGAGATAAAAATCATATGATCATATCAATAGATGCAGAAAAAGCATTTTACAAAATCTAGCATCTATTTATGATAAAATCTCAGCAAAGTGGAAATAGAGGGAACATACCTCAACATAATAAAGGCCATATATGATAAACCTACAGATAACATCATGCTCAATAGGGAAAGGCTAAAACTGTTTTCTTTAAGATCAGGAACAAGACAAGGGTTCCCACTTTCACCACTCTTGTTAAACATTGTATTGGAAGTCTTAACCACAGAAATAAGACAAAAAAGAGAAAATAAAAGGTATCCGAATTGGAAAGAAAGTAAAACTCTCATTATTTGCCAATGACATGATACTATATAGAGAGAAAACTAAAGATTCCACCAAAAGACCTGTTAGAACTGATCAATAAATTAAGAAAAGTAACAGGTTACAAAATAAATATTCAGAAGCCAATGGCATTTTTATACACCGATGATGAACTTTCAGAAAGAGAAATTAAGAAAACAATCCCATTTACAATTGCATCGAAAACTATAAACTACCTGGGAATCAAATTAAC
>NW_006434840.1:716847-727713 GCF_000325575.1 Pteropus alecto
GAAGAAAATGTAGGCAGTAATTTCTACTAGTAATTTCTTTTTTGGATATATCTCCTTGGGCATTGCTACTAGTAATTTCTTTCTTTTTTGGATATATCTCCTCGGGCAAGGGAAAAAAATTAAAAAATAAACAAATGGGACTACTTCAAACTAAAAAGTTTTTGCACAGCAAAGGAGACCATCAAAAAAAGAAAAGAAAGCTGAGTGAATGGGAGAAGATATTCACTTATGATACATCTGGAGGGATTAATATCCAAAATTTCATAAAATATTCATAAAAGTTAACAACAAAAAACAAAAAAAGGACTAATTAAAAATGGGCAGAAGACCTTTTAGATTTCTCTAAAAGAGGACTACAGATGGCCAATGGACATATGAAAAAATGTTCACGGTCATTAATCATCAGTGAAATGAAAATTTTAACCACAATGGGATATCACCTAACACCTGTCAGAATGGCTATCATCAATAAATCAAGGAACAGCAAGTGTTGGAAAGGATGTTGAGAAAAGGGAACCCTCATACACCATTGGTGGGATTGCAAATTGGTACAGTCACTATGGAAAACACTCTGGAGGTTCCTCAAAAAGTCAAAAATGGATCTACCTTTTTACTCATCAATTGTACTTCTGAGTTTTTACCCAAGGAAAACCAAAACAATAATTCATAAAGATATACGCACCCCTATATTCATGGCAGCACAATTTACAATAGCCAAGATATGGAAGCAATTTAAATATTCATCAACAGATGATTGGATAAAGAAGTTATGGTTCATATATAAAATGAAATATTATTCAGCTATTAAAAAATAAAATCCTATTATTTGCAACAACATGGATGGATCTTATAGTGATTTAACTCTTATGTGGAATCTAAGGAACAAAAAGAACAAATGAATCAAAAGCAGACTCATAAATATTGAGGATAGTAGGGTGATGGCCAGAGGGGAGAAGGGTGGGGCGTCTGTGAAAGAGCAATGAAAGTTTAAATAAGTACATATTAGTAGTTGATAGAGGGTCATGGGGATGGGGCGTGCGGCATAGAAAATGCGGCCAGCAGTATCATAAACTATGTAAATGTCTAACCAATATACTATATACTAAAAAGTAATAAAAATAATGATTTTAAACTGGAAATCAAAAGAAAAAAGAAAGCGGGAAGAACCACAAATATGTGGAGATTAAACAACATGCTATGGAAGAACGACTGGATCAGAGAAGAAATAAAAGGAGAGATCAAGAGGTACATAGAAACAAATGAGAATAAAAGTACAACATATCCAAACTTTTGTGATGCAGAAGAAGCAGTAATATGAGGAAAGTTCAAGTCATTACAGGCCTATCTCAAAAAATAGGAACGAGGCCTAATAAACAATGTTAACATTACATGTTAAAAAACTAAAAAAAAAAAAAAAAGAACAAAGTATAAAGTCAGCAGAAGGAAGGAAATAATAAAAATCATAACAGAATTAAATTAAATTGAGAACAAAAAGGCAATAGAAAAAATTAGTACAACAAAGAGCTGGTTCTTTGAGAAGGTTAATAAAATTGACAAACTATTGACTAGACTCACTAAAAGATAAAAGAGAAAGAACACAAATAAACAAAATAAAAAATGAAATAGAAGTTACAACAATACCACCAAAACACAAAGGATACTACAAGAATACTGTGAAAAAATATACGCTATCAAATTTAATAACCTAGAAGAAATGGACTACTTTTTAGAAAGATACAACCTTTCTAGATTGAATCAAGAAGAACAGGAAAGTCTAAATACACTGATCAGCAGTATGGAAGTTGAAACAATCATCAAAAAACTTCCAAAAAGTAAAAGTCCAGGACTAAATGGCTTCATTGGTAAATTCTACCAAACATCCAAAGAGGATTTAACATCTATCGTTCTCAAACTTTTTCAAAATATTGAAGAAGAGGCAATACATTCTAACTCATTTCATGAGGCTATTATTACCTTGATACCAAAACCTGGTAAAGACACACACACACACACACACACACACACACACACACACACACACTACAGACCAACATCACTCATAAACACAGAAGCAAAAATCTTAAATAAGATATTAGCTAATTGAAAATAAAAAAAAAACATATTAAAAAGATTATACACCATGATCAAGTGAACTTCATCCCAGGGGCACAGGGATGATTTAACATAGGCTATTAGATTAAAGAAAATAAAGAATAAGATTCATATGATCATATTGATAGATATAGAAAAAGACTTTGACAAGTTACAGCATTCATTTATGATTTAAACACTTAATAAAATGGTTATAAAGGGAAAGTACCTCAGCATACTAAAGGCAATATATGTCAAATCCTCAGCTAACATCATACTTAATGGTGAAAAACTAAAAAATTCCATCTAAGGTCAGGAATGAAACAAGGCTGTCCACTCTCACCACTGTTATTCAATATAATATTGGAAGTTCTAGGAAGAACAACCAGGCTAGAGAAAGAAATAAAAGGCATGCAAATTGGGAAAGAATAAGTCAAATTGTCACTTTTTGTCAATGACATGATTCTCTCTATAGAAAATTGTAAAGACTCCACTTAAACACTATTAGAAATAATAAATAATTACAGTAAAATTTCAGGATAAAAAATCAATGTTCAAAAATTCATAGCATTTCTATACCCTAAAATGAATTTTCAAAAAAAGAAATGAAAAAGATTTCTTTCACAATTGCAATAAAAGGAAGAAAATACCTAGGAATAATCCTGATGAAACATGTGTAAAATCTATACACTAAAAACTATAAGACATTATTAAAATAAATTGAAGAAGACACCAAGAAATGAAAAGATATTTTGTGTTCTTGGATTGGAAAAATCAACTTAGTTATAATGACTTCATTACTTAAAATATTATACCGATTTAATGCAATCCCATCAAAATCCAAAAAACATTTTTTAAAGCAATAGAACAAAAATCATCAAATTTGTATGGAAGTACAAAAGACCCCAAATAGCCAAAGCAATCCTGAGGGGGGCGGGGAAGAAAATAAGGCAAGAGATATCCTTCTGCTTGACTTCAAATGATACTATAAAGCGACAATAATCAAACAGCATGATATTGGCAGAAAAACAGACACATAGACCAGTAGATCCTAATTGAGAGACCAGAAGTAAACCCCATGTACACGGGAAAATAATTTTGTCAGAGGAGCCAAAAACATACCATGGGGAAAGGAAAGCCTCTTCAATAAATGGTGCTGGGAAAACTGGAAAGCCCCATGCAAAGGAATGAAATTAGACTATTGTCTATCACCACATACCAAAATTAACTCAAAATTGAGAACCTAATTATAAGACCTGAAACAATAAAATGCATAGAAGAATACATAGGAACTAAACTCATGGACCTTGGACTTAAAGAGGATTTTATGAATTTGACCTTGAAGGCAAGGGAAGTCAAAGCAAAAATAAATGAATGGGGTCATAGAAGGATATAAAGGTTTCTGCACAGCAAAAGAAACTGTCAACAAGGCAAAAAGGCAGCCCTCTGAAAGGGAGAATATATTTGCAATCAACGCCTCTGATAAGGCCTAATATCCAAAATACACAAAGAACTCATACAAGCCAACAGTAAAAACAAACAAACAAACGTACAATCCAATTCAAAAATCGGCAGATGACCTGAACAGACACATCTCTCAAGAAGACATACAAATGGCCAACAGATGTATGAAAAGATGCTCAACTTCACCAGTTATTAGGGAGATGAAATGAAAACTACAATGAGATACCATCTCACACCTATTAGAATGGGTATCATCAACAAGACAAGTAATAATAAATGTTGGAGAGGGTGTGGGGAAAAAAGGAGCCCCCATACACTGCTGGTGGAATTGCAAATTGGTACAGCCACTACGAAATATATTATGAAAGTTCTCCAAAAAACTAAGACTTGATCTACCATATGATCCAGCAATCCCTCTACTGGGTATTTACCCCAAACACTTGAAAACTCATATCGGAAACGATATGTGCACACCGATGTTCATAGCAGCATTATCCATGGTGGCCAGGACATGGAAGTAACTGAAGTGTCCTACGATAGATGATCGGCTAAAGAAGCTGTGGTACAGGTATACAATGGAATATTACTCATCCATAAGAAAAGATGAAACACTGTCATTTGCGACAACATGGATGCATTTTGAGATAATTATGCTAAGCAAAATAATTCAGACAAAACAAGTTGAAAACAATATATCACTCATATGTGTGATATAAAACTGAAACAACAAACAAATATGACAAATAGACTCATGGATGTGGACAATAGACTAGTGGTTACCAGAGGGAATTGGAGTGCGAGGAGGTAGATAGGGGTAAAAGTGGTCCAATATTTAGTGACAGAAGGAAACTTAACTCTGGGTTGTGAACACACAATGCAGTTTATATATGACTTATTGTTGAGTGTTTTACTTGAAACTTATTTGATTCTGTTAATCAATGTCACTCCAATAATTTTTAATAAGAAAATATGTTGCATGCAAGTAAAGGAATGCTGAGAAGGAAATTCATAGCACTTAATGTTTACATTACAATCCTGGAAGGATGTCAAGATAATAACCAGACTTTCTATATGAAGAAATTTGAAAATGAAGAGCAAAATAAACCCAAAGCAAAAAGGGAGTACATAAGAGCAGAAATCGATTAAATTTAAAATAAGAAAATAATAGATAAAACCAATGGAACATAAAACTGGTTCTTGGAAACAATCAATAAAATCAATAAACCTCAGCAAGACTGGTAAAAACTAAGCAGAAATGAAAACCCAAATCATAAATATTACAAATAAAGTGGGAGATGTCACTATAGATCCTGAAGCCATTGAAAAATAAGGTAATACTTCCAACCCATTTATAATAAAAAAAATCAACAAATTAGAAGTAATGGGGTAATTACTAAGAAAACACAAATTATCAAACCAGATTAAGAGAGAAAAGGTAATCTCAACAACCTTAAATCCAATAAAAAAATTCTATTTTTCAATAACATCTTCCTAAACTGGGACCCCCAGGCAGAGTTTAACTAAAGTATTCTATTGCATATTTAAATAGTTAACACCAATTTTACAAAATCTCTTTCAGAAAATAAAAGAGCACTAACAAACTCATTTTATGAAGTTTGTATTACATTGAAAACAAAAGCTGTCATTCAATACAAACATAAATACAGACTGATATTTTTCATAAACTTGGATACAAAACTCTATCAAAATGTTAGCACACCAAATTCAACAATGTATATGTAGAGTTCTATATCATGACCAAGTGAGACTTATGCGATGTAGTCAAGGCTGGTTCAACATTCAAAATGAATGTCTTGCAATATATCAACAAGCTAAAGAAATTTTACATGACTGTATCAACTGAAGCAAAACAAGCATTCAACAAAATCCAACATCCTTTTATGACAAAAACTCTCAGCAAGTTAAGAACAGATGTGCATAATATCAACTTGATTAAGGGCATCTACAAAAACCATCATCATATATAATGGTGAAAGATTGAATTATTTCTCTTGAAGATTTGGAGAAAAAAAGCAAGGATGTCCACTCTATCACTTTTTTTCAACCTAAATACTCAAAGTTCTAGCTACTACAATGAACCAAGAAAAGGAAATAAAAGCCAAAATGATTGAAAAAAAGAACTACAACTATATTTTTAGATGACATGACTACCTACATAGAAAATTTGAAGGAAAAAAAAAAAAAACCCTTCGAAGTGAATTCAGAAAAGTCTCAAAATAAGTGATCTACCCAGAAAGTTAATTACATTTCTATTTACTAGCAATTAACATGCAGAAACCTGAAATTAAAACAATACTATTTACAATCACTCCAAAGAAAAATAAGTGTTTAGGTATACACTTAACAAAACATGTAGTAAACCATGAAATTTGTAATGCTTAAATTTATAAAATATGCACGGAATGAAGTTATGAAACCAAAAATGGTCTAAACAGATGAAAAGATATACTGTGTTCATGAAATGGAAGACTCAACATAGTAAAGATTTTAATACTTCTCTAAACTGATATATAGTTTTAACACAATTCCTATCAAAATCCCAGCAAGGTTATTTTTTAGACATAGACAAATTATTCTGAATTTATTCAAAAAGGCAGAGTCTCTAGAATATCTAAAGACAAGCTTGACAAAAGAAGAATAAAATGGAAGAAATTATTTTGCTCAATTTCAAAATTAAATATATAGCTACAATAATCAAGACTGTTTGGTATAGTGGAAGAATAGACACATAGATCAATTGAATAGATTAAAGGACAAGAAATAGACCTGCATAAATATGTTCAACTGAATTTTGATAAAGGTTCAGACACAATTAAACTTAGTAAGAATGGCCTTTCAACTTATGATATTGGAGCAATTGGACATCCATATTCAAAAACAAAACAAAACCTCCTTTAAAAAAATACTCACACCTTATACAGTCAAAAAAGATGAAAGACCTAAGTTTATAATGTAAAACTATAAAACTTTTAGAAAAAAAAACATAAAATATCAGAGATCTTTGACTAGGTAAAGAGTTTCTACACTCGACACTGAAAAAAATATATAATTTGGGCTGTATCAAAATAAAATTAAAAATATCTTCTTAATGAGTAGAAGTCCATCTAAAAAGATGAAAAGACAAAGTACACAAAATATTGGAGTAAAAAATATATAGGGTTTTATCCCTCCACAAAAGCAACTAATAAGCTGGTAAAAACTGTCAGATTTGTGAAAAATAATAAACAGAAATCTCACTTAAAATGAAGTTGGGAGTCTAGAAGAGAGAACTCTCATGCACCTTACTCAAAGCATACTACTGACCCCAATAGGAAGAGACATTCTTTGCATCTCTGACAGAGAGAGATATTCCTTTACTACACGAGCAGGAGAAAGAAAAGATTCTTCCTTGCCCCGTAACAGCTCAATGGGAGGCCACCGTAACTCAGCCATTGAAAAGTCACTGTACGTCAAACTTTCAGGTTTCTTCAATGGACTCTTTGTTTATAGCTCCTCCTAAGCTCATAAAAGAGCATTCCATTCCTATGTTTCTCTAGACTTTCACGTGGTTTGCCATTAAACCTCATGACCTGAATTGCAATTCTTTGTTGTTTCTGAATAAGCATGTTTTGCTGGAGAAATATCTGTTTATTTGGTTAAGGTCAACAGTATATAGAGGACATGTAATGGAAGGAGATGTTTCACAGTAAACCTTTAAACACCTTTTGGGTTTGTACCACCAAAAACCTCCTAATTTCTGCTACTATTACAAACAAACACACACACACACATGCATAATAAAAAAGACATTAGTACTAAAAACCTTCTAGTTTCTGCTATTATTGAAAATAAACGAGGACACTTTAAAAGAGATTATGACAAACATAAGTGACTCAGGTGCCTTCAGCCTTCTAACCAGCTCTACAATATACTCCTAATACCCAATGATGGGATTTCAAGAAACTCCAGAGGCTCTTTCCAATCTTCCTTCTTAATTGCCTCAGAGAAACCATTCTCCAGACTGGGAATAAATCTCTCTGTGTCCTTATTAATACCAGAGCCATAACCTCGGCACCCAACCCCACTACTATACAGCAGTCTCTGCATCAGAGTGCTAAAACAGTTCAAATAGTGGGGATCTCTAATAAACCTCAACAGGTTTCTGTCTCTGAGTCTATCCCTTTTTGTTCGGGCCATTTGAGAGATGCTCATACTTTTGTTCTTAGTTCTTCCATCCATATTGATTTATTAGGTCAAGACTTCTTAGAAAAGTATCATACTGGAATTTCTTTCTTCCAAAAGGGGGAAAGAATTCTAGAATTAGAAAGTAGCCATAAAAATAACCAATCAAGTGAATTAAATTATCCTTTGCCATTTTTGTTTGCTCCATTTCGATGGGGCTAAAACTGAATCTAAAAGTACAGATCATTTGTCCCTATTGAAACAACTTTCATCTCCTTTATGAACAAAATATTCAACTGATATTGGTAGAACCCACAGTGAACCACTGTCAAGATTCAAATATATTTTTCAAAACACCTTCCCAAAGATAAAAAGAAGAAGCCACATTGAGACTGGTAGTCACATCTAGAAGACATGCAGAGGAGTAGAAACATAAAGCGGGCTGGCTCCACACCCACAAGTGGTAGGTGAGAATTGGGAGGGATATCTCAGCTGCAAAGGTCCCCTTTGAAGAGCAAAGGTTTCCAGCCCCATACCAAGATACCAGCCTTGAGTACCAGTGCTGAGAAGAGGAGCCCCCATAATATCTTACAGTGAAAATCAGAGGCCATTTCTGTCATCTGAGTGAGAATGAAGGCTGCTAGAATCTCGAGTGCCCTCTTAAAGGGCCCATGTACAGACTCACTCACAGGCACTCACCCTGGGCTCTTGCAGAGGGACAGCAGCTCAGGAGGCACCAGAGACATACAAGGAGTTGTGTGGGTTCAGGGCAAGGACTGGAAGGACTGCCAACAATGTCCATGTGTTGAGCCTTCCTTCCACAGAACTGACAGGTGGGCATCATCTTTCCAGTGTTGAGACTACCACCCATATAGCCAAATCTGAATCTGCATTAGCCTGGTGAACTCCACTTGCTCCACCTTGATGATTCCATGTGATTCTGCCACATCCAACTTACGTACCTACAAAGGTTCTTTCGGTGACAGGCAACCAACCTTGGCCCATGCTGTATAGTCTTTCTTAAAAACCTCTCAAAGGTCCTTGGGTCCCAGGTGAATGGCAGCTGGCTTCAGTGTGCCCTGTGCCTTTTGCTAAGTGTCCCCAGGCTCAATACTGGTGCAAATCTGAATCTACCTTAACCTGGTGAATACTACTTGCCATACCCTGGTGACTCCCTGACTCCTGCCTCGCCTAGCTCATGTATAGCCTGAAACTATTTCTATGGCTGAGCCTTATGGGCTATCAGCAGGTGGTTGCAGGCCTTGGGGTGCCCTAAGTCTTTTGCTGAGCTGCTCCAGTTCCTGTACTAGTAGCAGCTGGCCTCAGTTTGTAGCATAGCTTCTCTCATGTACCTTCAGGTCCAGCAAAGTCAGCGACCAACTGTCGATTGCTTTGTATCTCCTACCAGGTAGCCCGAGGCTGGTCACAGGCAGTGGCTGAACTGGAACTGCACAGGAGACCCTCCCAAGAAGCCCCGGAACCAGAAAATCCAGTGGCTAGCTTCAGATAACAGAGCAGTACCCGATTAGCCTCACAAGAAGAATACTGAAAGGGTGGTCTTGGCAGGCACCAAGGTCTGCTAAGATAAATCTTGCTCGTGGTGTCAGACCCTGCACAGCACCTTATACACTTTGGTCATGGCCAATACTTACAGCAAGTCAGCCTGAGGGACAATACCAACCACTGACATGCCAGTAGCAATTGAGGTTCAACTACAACAGGAGGCACACATAATCCACAGAAGGGATATTCCTGGAGCACCCAGCTCAGATGACCAGGGAGACTGCATCACTGGGCCCCTTTAGGACACCTATTACATAAGGCAACCTTGCCAAGACTGGGTGATGTAGAAGATCTACCTAATACATAAAAACAAATATGTATTAGGCATATATAGAGGCAGCCAAAATAAGGAGACACAAAAAAATGTCCCATATGAAAGAACAGGACAAAATTCCAGAAAAAGAACTAAACAAAATGAAGGCAAGCAATCTACCAGATGAAGAATTAAAAACACTGGTTTAAAGGGTTACTCAAGGAACTTAGAATTTCAACAAAGAGATAGTAAAAATAAAAGAGGACATAAAAACTATAAAGAAGAACCAGTCAAAAAGAAAGAATGCAATAACTGAAATGAAGAATACACTAGAAGGAATGGAGAGCAGATTACATGAATCAGAGGATCAAATCCATGATTTGGAAGACAAGGTGGCAGAAAACACCCAATCAGAACAGCACTTCAGATCAAAAGTCACACACAGACTAAAAGTAAAGGAATGGAAAAGGGTATTTAATGTAAATGGAAACAAAAAAAGTGGGAGTATCAATACTTATATCAGACAAAATAGATTTTATAACAAGGCTATAATAAGTGACAAAGAAGGACATTTCATAAAATATAGGGATCAATCCAACAACAGCATAGAACTCTTGTAAACATTTATGCACCCAACATGGGAGCACCTACATGTGTAAAGCAAATATTAATGCACATAAAGGGAGAGATCAACAGTAATATGGTCATAGTAGTGGACTTTAACACCCCACTGGCATGAATGGATAGAACAACCAGACAGAAAATGAACAAGGAAACAGTAGCCTTAAATGACACATAAGACCAGATGGATTTAATTGATATTTTTGTAGCACTTCACCCCAAAGCAGCAGAATATACATTGTTTTCAAGTACAAATGGAATATTTTTCAAAATCGAATGATAAGATTTATCTCCTACGTGAGGGCATTCCTTCAAGATTGGAAGAGGTAGTTGGTTAATGCATCAAAATCAACACAGAGAATCAAGGAAAATAAAGAGAGATATGTATTTAAAATAAAAGAAGAGAAAACCTCAGAAAAAGAACTTAATGAAACAAAATGATTTATATGACAAAGAGTTGAAAATAATCACTACAAAGATTCTCATCAAACTCAAGAAAAAATAAATGAACTGAGTGAGACTTTAAACAAAGACATGAAAATGTAAATAAGTATCAAATAGATTTCATAGAACTAAAGAATACAATTACTGAACTGAAAATACAATAGATAAATTCAAATCAGATTAGGTAGAGTAGAAGAAAGTATCAGTGATCTTGAAAACAGGGTAGTGGAACTCAACCAATCAGTGCA